>NW_015547650.1:206013-221496 GCF_001515605.1 Sinocyclocheilus anshuiensis
GTCTGTTTTAGTCAAGTCTGTTCATGCCTCATCAAGTCTGTTTTAGTCAAGTCTGTTCATGCCTCATCAAGTCTGTTTTAGTCAAGTCTGTTCATGCCTCATCAAGTCTGTTTTAGACAAGTCTGTTCATGTCAAGTCAAGTCACGGATTATTGTTTGGATGTTTGGATCACACTGTAAATAAACTGCACTTGGGTTCTCACTTCAACTCGTCTTCAGTGGACTGATTTATTACACATATTTAATGATTTAACATGATAGATAGATAGATAGATAGATAGATAGATTATGGCATATTTAGTCTGTTAGTTAATGCCACAGTCTAAACATTGGTTAACTCACGTGACTCTGAAAATCCTCAAATACACTGAAGAATGCTGGAATTTGGTCAAAGTTTAACCCAGTTTCTCTGCTTGTATATAAACCTCTCTCATTGTGTGTATATAATGTGTTTGGCCACTGGTTCTTCATATCCATCTGAAAAATGCCACTGCGAGATTTATTAATCTTTCTGATGTTTCAGATATTTGTATTCATCCTACACATGGTTTAGATCTCGTAACTCTTTCATATTAACCCAAATCCTGCTTCACATATTTTATATGCATTTGAATGCCAGAATATAAAGGCTGCAGCGGTTTGTTTGAAACTCTGCCGGCTTCATGCACAGGTATATAATGTATATTTTATTTATGTAAATAAAAATGATTATCAGAAAAATATTGGACCACATAATACAGCAATTATCCAATGAGAATCAAGCAGGCTAGAGAGCCAAACAATTTTAATCCTTTTATATGACTTCATGGTAGACAAAATTAGAACAGCAGAATTAATACCACTCAAAATGATTACATTGGTGCATAAGTGTTGTGAAATACATGAGATGCAGACATAGGAGAGAGAGTGTCAGCTGAAGGGGTTTTAACAGGCAGGGAAGGAATAAAACCTGCTGTTTCAGTCCATCCCTCTCAGACTGCTTGAACTTTCGTGAGACATTTTCTGCTTTTTCAATCATAGACACATAGTCAGGTATTTATGATTCAATATCTGGTAAATCATGACAGGCTGGTTCATGCTTTGTCTCTTGTGTATGGGGCTTAATTTTCATCCAGCTGATCTGGCCTATTATTCTGGCTATTGGAATCATTTGAGACACTGCCATAGGCCAAACTGTTTCCATGGATACAACCGATTCACTATGGGATACCAGATACCAGGTGAGAACATTTATTGGTCCATTTAAACTGAGGACTTCCACCTGAGATGTTCTGCATTAGTGTCTAGTAATAATTTCTGTATTGTTAAGAAATATAATGGAATAGGTGTTCCAAATATTTGTATTATTTATATGAATTAATTTCTACATGTATTATATATTATATTAGTTAACAAAACTGATATACATAGAGTGCTGGGTAAGTTACTCTAAAATGTATTAATTACTAGCTACTAATTATATCTTTAACAGTGTAATTAGACTTCTGACCTAATTACTCTCTCTCAAAAGTATTGCATCATTACTTTCTAAATCCCACATCAACCTCGACCAGTTGAACAGTACAAGAATAGACATGAAACTGCTCTTTTAATTCTTTCAAATAAATAATATAAAATTGCATATATTATTCTTGAACTGACCAGAGTATTTAAAAGGAGAAGGTTACATTAGAGACATACATTTTAACATTAGATGTAACGTTTTCATGTTAAATACACTGTTTTATGTAGAATTGTGTTATAGTCTATACAATATTTAATGCAGTTACATTAGAAGTAACTGTAATTAAATTGCATAAAAAATAAGAGCAATCCCTTACTTTTTCAAGGGAAAAGTAATTGGATTACAGTAATTAGTTACTTAGTAATGCATTACACCCAACACTGTATACATATTATCTTTGTCTCTTATGAAATTAAAATACATATACATTCTGAAGAAAATGTGGCTGGTTCTTGCCACAACCCACCAGCAAGTCTCTAAGATGTTTTGATTTCTCAATTAGTAAGATGATTAGCAAGCATCAATGATTATTTTCATGTTTAAAATGTCACAGTCGTCACTGTACTAAAACATCTTGTTAACAGTATAAGGTCGTCTGTCATCAGCGCAGAACACAGTCAGGAACTTCCTCCGCTGACTCAGCGCGCCGGTCGCCTCAAGCTACATCTATAAACGCTGTTTAGAGTTCCAGAGTATTCAATAGAAGCCAAACCAAATGCTTTCACCAATGTGGGGAAACATTTCTTGGTAATTTAATTAAAACCCAAACCAAACAGCAATGTAGATGGAAAGTCAGCTCTGGTGGAAAGTCTTTCCTGGCTGGAGACACTTTTCTGGCACAGGCATGAATCAGTGGCTCAGAATCAGCATGCATAGTTGAAGTATTACTGCAGCGTGTGGGTTACCCTGATTCAAGTGACGGATGAACCAGAACTAACCTTTGAAAAGCCAAGCCAGATATTGGAGTTCAGAGGGCTGCAGCAATCAGCAAAATTGGTGAATGTTGTGTTTTGGCAACTGCTGTTGCTTGTGCTTTCCAGGCTGTCATTATAACCAGAATCTGGGGTGATGAAAGATGCCACATCAGTAGGAAATTAAATGTCAAAAGAGACTTCAGAAATTCAGTTCAGTTCCAGGTTTGTTTGATGTTCTTAGCGTTGGAAAGAAAATCACGAATTGTTTCAAAAACGACAAGCAAATGGAACGTTTTACACATCTCCCCAAAGATTCAGAAGAGATCTCAATTTTGTCTCAAACTATGCTCAGATTTGCTCTGGATATAGGATGCAGATGTGTACATTTTTCTTATTTTGTTTAAATGTCATGTTTTTCCCATTTAGTACTGCCCTTCAGAAGCTACTGAAGATACTTACATGTTTCCCAGAAGACACAATAAGTACAGTTTAACCTGATCTTCAAATTTAGAAAGTCTTTACCCCCAGATGTAAAACAAATGGCCACTTATCTTTGTTTATTTGTAATCTCACTGCTTAAGTCTATACAAAAATAGTTTGGTTATTTATTTACTCCTGATGTCAGATGTTTTTCCCAGGCAAGCAGATTCTGTTTTGAATTTGGACCAACTGATTTTGTGTGCAGAAATTAGAGGTGGATTAAAGATGTACAGGTACCAGGCCTTAACTGAATCTGATGAATGTTTCATAACACAGTATTAAATTGTGTGTTTATATGTTCTTCCGTAGATATTGACGAATGCCAGGTGCATAACGGCGGCTGCCAGCACAAGTGTGTGAACACCAGGGGTTCGTATCACTGCCAGTGTAATGCTGGATCTCGACTGCACGTGGACGGACGCACATGCATCGGTAAAACAGCCAGACCTGCCCAGGCTCATGTTTCACCACAAAATCAAAGGACATCAGATCTGGTGTAAAGGAAATTAAGCCTGTTTTTAGGACCATTAACATGCGAACATGTAACATGTGAATTACTGTGTGTCAACTATCATTCTATCCATCCATCTATCCATCCACCCATCATCCATCCATTGTTCTATTGTACTATCCATCATTCATCCATCTATCCATCGCTCTGTTGTTCCATTCATCCATTGCTCTATCTTTCCATCCATCCATTCGTCCATCGCTCTTTTGTTCCATCCATCCATCTATTGCTCTATTGTTCCATCCATCCATCCATTCATTCCTTGCTTTATCGTTCCATCCATCTATTGCTCTGTCATTCCATCCATCCATCCATCCATCCATCTATTGCTCTATCCTTCCATCCATCCATCGGTCTATTGCTCTATCGTTCCATCCATCCATCACTTTATCATTCCATCCATCCATTGCTTAATCGTTCCATCATCCATTCGTCCATCGCTCTATCCTTCCATCCATCACTTTATCATTCCATCCATCCATTCATCGCTTGATCGTTCCATCCATCCATCATTCCATCCATCCATCCCATCCATTGCTCTATCATTCCATCCATGTGTCTAATGCTCTATCGTTCCATCCATCCATTCATCAGTCCGCCATTGCTTTACAATTCCATCAATCCATTGTTTTATCGTTCCATCCATCCATCCGTTGCTCTATCATTCCATCCATCCATCCATCCGTCCACCATCCATCTATTACTTTATCCTTCCATCCATCCATCCGTCTATTGCTCTATCGGTCCATCCATCCATCACTTTATCATTCCATCCATCCATTGTTTTATCGTTCCATCCATCCATTCGTCCATCACTCTATCGTTCCATCCATCTATCCATCCATCCATCCATCCATCCATCCATCCATCCTTCCATCCATCACTTTATCATTCCATCCATCCATTGCTTAATCGTTCCATCATCCATTCGTCCATCGCTCTATCCTTCCATCCATCACTTTATCATTCCATCCATCCATTGTTTTATCGTTCCATCCATCCATTCGTCCATCACTCTATCGTTCCATCCATCGCTTTATCATTCCATCCATCCATTGCTTTATCGTTACATCCATCCATCCATCCATCCATCCATTGTTCTATCATTCCATCCATCCATCCATCCATCGCTCTATCGTTCCATACATCCGTATATTGCTCTGTTCCATCCATCCATCACTTTATCATTCCATCCATCCATCCATCGCTCTATCGTTCCATCCGTCCATCACTTTATCATTCCATCCATCCATCCATCGCTCTATCGTTCCATCCGTCCATCACTTTATCATTCCATCCATCCATCCATCGCTCTATCGTTCCATCCGTCCATCACTTTATCATTCCATCCATCCATCCATCGCTCTATCGTTCCATCCATGTGTCCATCCATCCATCTATTGCTCTATCCTTCCATCCATCCATCGGTCTATTGCTCTATCGTTCCATCCGTCCATCACTTTATCATTCCATCCATCCATCCATCCTTCGTTCCATCCATCCATCCCATCCATTGCTCTATCGTTCCATCCATGTGTCCATCCATCCATCTATTGCTCTATCCTTCCATCCTTCCATCGGTCTATTGCTCTATCGTTCCATCCGTCCATCACTTTATCATTCCATCCATCCATTCATCGCTTTATCGTTCCATCCATCCATCCATCGTTCCATTCATCCATCCCATCCATTGCTCTATCATTCCATCCATGTGTCTAATGCTCTATCGTTCCATCCATCCATTCATCAGTCCGCCATTGCTTTACAATTCCATCCATCCATCCATCGTTCCATCCATCCGTTGCTCTATCATTCCATACATCCATCCATCCATCCGTCCACCATCCATCTATTACTTTATCCTTCCATCCGTCTATTGCTCTATCGGTCCATCCATCCATCACTTTATCATTCCATCCATCCATTGTTTTATCGTTCCATCCATCCATTCGTCCATCACTCTATCATTCCATCCATCTATCCATCCATCCATCCATCCATCCATCCATCCATCGCTTTATCATTCCATCCATCCATTGCTTTATCGTTCCATCCATCCATCCATCCATCCATCACTCTAATGTTCCATCCATTCATTGCTTTATCGTTCCATGCATCCATCTATCACTCTAACGTTACATCCATCCATCCATCCATCCATTGCTTTATTATTCCATCCATCCATCCATCGCTCTATCGTTCCATCCATCCGTATATTGCTCTGTTCCATCCATCCATCACTTTATCATTCCATCCATCCATCACTCTAACGTTCCATCCATCCATCCATCCATCGTTCCATCCATCCATCCCATCCATTGCTCTATCGTTCCATCCATGTGTCTAATGCTCTATCGTTCCATCCATCCATTCATCAGTCCGCCATTGCTTTACAATTCCATCCATCCATTGTTTTATCGTTCCATCCATCCATCCATCCGTTGCTCTATCATTCTATCCATCCGTCCACCATCCATCTATTACTTTATCCTTCCATCCATCCATCCGTCTATTGCTCTATCGGTCCATCCATCCATCACTTTATCTTTCCATCCATCCATTGTTTTATCATTCCATCCATCCATCCATTCGTCCATCACTCTATCGTTCCATCCATCCATCCATCACTTTATCATTCCATCCATCCATTGCTTTATCGTTCCATCCATCCATCACTCTAATGTTCCATCCATCCATCCATTCATTGCTTTATCGTTCCATGCATCCATCTATCACTCTAACGTTACAGCCATCCATCCATCCATTGCTCTATCATTCCATCCATCTGTCTATTGCTCCATCGTTCCATCTGTCCATCCATCCGTCCATTGCTTTATCATTCCATTCATCCATCCATCCATCGCTCTATCATTCCATCCATCCATATATTGCTCTGTCATTCCATCCATTCATCACTCTATTGTTCTATCTGTCCATCGCTCTATCGCTCCATCCCTCTATTGTTTCATCCATCCATTCGTCCATCATTTTATCATTCCATCCATCCGTCCATCGCTTTATCATTCCATCCATACATCCATCCATCCATTTCTTTATCGTTCCATCCATCCATTCGTCCATCACTCTATCGTTCCATTCATCCATTCGTCCATCACTCTATTGTTCATTCATTGCTTTATCATTCCATCCATCCATCCATCGCTCTATCGTTCTATCCACCCACCCATCTATCTATCCATAATTTCATTGGCAAAACAAGTTCATTTAGATGTTACCATCTGAAAAAAAATCATTTTGATTTAACTGACATAATGTATTGTACAGTGCAGTCCTCCTTTAAAGGTACAAAGTGAGAGAAAGAGAGAATGACGGACAGCTAATCAGACACACAGAGGATGGAAGTGGAGAATACTATTACAGAATAAACTGCATTTATGGCATGAATCTATCTGCTTTATGTGTGCCTATAGAGACTGATTTATAATTGAGAAGTTTAAAGTGATTTTCGCTGAGTTCCTTCATTCATGTTTTGGTTGGTTGAGTCATTGATGTTTCTGCAGCAGGAGTCGTTTGAACTCGGGGTCTGCTAGGGTCAAACACTTCACAAAGAGTCTTTCCTTTATTATGACTCGTTTGATCTTAAATTGAACAATAACAACCCAGTATTGTCTTCTCATAGCGTCTCCACCTGTGTGTCTTTCTGTCTGTCTGCGTGTTTAGCCATCCACTCCTGTAGTGTTGGGAACGGTGGCTGCGAGCATTTCTGCGTCCAGCAGACAGCAGGTCATTTCCAGTGCCGCTGCCGACCTGGTTATAGACTCGACGTGGACGGGAGACATTGCAAATGTGAGTAAGACCAAGCTGATGTTCAACTGCAGGACTTTCTCATGAACATTACCTATTTATGATAGTAGCATGAACTTGAAGACATATTTACAATCATAGTTGTTGACAGTGGGATTTAAGCGAAATTAAAATGCAAAGCACAGGTGGAGACAGACTGAATGTGTTACAAGCAAATGAGACGTGTTTATTTTATACTGCTTTGTTATTATGGAACCTCTTCCAATTAAAACCAACAAATAAATGTTTTTTAAAAGAATAGTTGTGTAAAAAGAAATGGTGTGTATTCCTTTAAAAAGCATTTATTTGTCATGTTCAAAGCACACTTTTAATTTTCTAGTGGAACACACACGGTGAAGTTAGGCAAAGTTTTTCTGCTTCTCTTTCCATAAAACAAACATAGTGGCTTTGAAGCTTCATAATGGACAAAGCACCATAAAAGTAGTCAAAATTGCATTACAGTTTGTATGAGAATGATGTGAAATTTGTTTAACAGTACACATTTTTTTTTTCTGTGGAACACAAACATAGTAGTTAAGCAAAGTTTTCATTCCTTTTCCTTCAATACAACACACATAGGGGCTATGAAGCTCCAAAATAGACAAAACCATAAAAATAGTCATAATTCTGTTACAGGTTTTGGAAAGCCATACTAATTATAGTTATTGGTTACTACAAATGCTCCAAGTTTAACACCAATTATGTCAAACTCCATTAGTAGGATTGGATGAATTTTTGCAGTGAAAAACAACTTTTGAAACAAGAAATTTTGGCGAGAACAAAGCTATTATATAACTTGAGAAAACTTCATTCAGCATAAAGTCATTCAGGTTTGTGTCAATATAAGGGAAAGTAAATTATGTTTTAATAGTTTAATTTCTTTCACTAGCAATGAATACAGATCAAATTTGACTGTATTGATCTCCACGCACAGATATGAATGTGTTTGCTCTGATGAACAGGTCATAGTGGAGCTGTTTGCTGTAAGGTTGAAGCGTTTGTCAAACATCATGGACACGTAATGCATGATAACTTCTATTCCCAGATGCATGTAAGTGTCCTAATGACAGCGAATTAAACTGAGGTTTAACTCTACAAGTAATATAAAGCATTCTTTTTAATGTCTTATTGTTCAAATGTATTTCAAACCAAGCGTTTTCATCCTTTGAAGTTCTAAAGAATCACAAAAACTACCTGAGAAGATTTAGTGGAAATATGATTTTGGTCTTTGGGATGATGTTGCCCTTTGATTCACTTGATGACATAATATCACAAACTGGTGACTTCAGCAGGGACATGTCTTTGTGTCTCGTCTCGGAGGTCATCCAGAGTTGAACACAGATATGTCTTTCTCTGATGAAGGATCATGATTGCAGAATAATTTCTGCCATTCTGTTTCTGTAAAAGTGTAATTGTTGGCTGCAGACAAATCGTTTCACTGCAGCTGTTGGACGGACAGAAACATGTTAAACACAGAGTGTGTGAGAGAAGTTATTCAGAGCAGCTGGATGAGGATGATGGGACATTTGTGTTACAAATATGATAAATAATCTCACAAAAACATGTCCAGGTCACCCCTAATAATAATAATAATAATAATTACATAAATAAAATAAAAAAAGAGAAAGAAAAAAGTATGAAAAAGTGTTTTTATTTCACATTTCTTCCCAACATAATATAGGTATGTATGAAAGCCATTGTATTACTACAAAAGAAAATTGTCATGATGCAAATTGCATTGCATATTGGTCCTAAAAATACATTATATACATGTGTGTGTATATATATATATATATATATATATATACTGTATATACACACACACACACACACACACACACAACATTGACAATGTTGTTTTCTTGTCTTTAAAACTTTCTATAAAATAATTGCAATGCAAAACAAACAAATAAAAAGAAAACGAAAAAATGATGCAAAATAATTTTAAATTTGTTCTATTGTACTATGTGGTGAAATATGAGGGGGTTTTTTTCAGGTTCTGTGAGATTAACCCTCTTAGTGCCAACAACCTAAAAATGGCATTAATAGTAAAGCTGTAACACAGTCCGTTCTTGTGTTATCAGCGGAGAATCCGTGTGTGGAGCGAAACGGCGGTTGTTCTCAGGAATGCCACAGGGATGGAGATCAGGCCCGCTGTGGATGTCATCCAGGTTATCAGCTGGCTGAAGATGGCAAGACCTGTGAAGGTAAAATGTACCTGGGATTAGGGCTGCACGATAAATCGCATGCGATATTTAAGGCGCATCTTGTCAGTGTCAAGTTCATATATGATCGTGTCAGTGAACAACGGCTCTGTGTAGTAAATGCTGCTCCATGTAAAAGCATGCACGTGATAAGAGATTTACCACTGATTACAGAACCAGCTTTACTGACAAGATGCGCATTAAATATCGCATGCGATTTATCATGCAACCCTACCTGGGATGGTGAGCTATATTTAGTGTGGATTATAGAGTTTGTGTCAGATGCTTATAGAATAGAAAACTTACATGTCATTAATGGTCATCATGTCTTCATGCTCAAGTGATCTTTAAAGTGTAGCATATGTGTTTGTATGCGTGTTGTCTTTGCATCAGACATTGACGAGTGTCAGACGGGCCAGGCGGACTGCGCTCACGGTTGTCGTAACACCAGGGGATCATTCATGTGTGTGTGTCCCACTGCCTATGAGCTGGGTGTTGATGGCAAGCAGTGCTATCGTGAGTATGATCTGAGACTGGACAGACCCTGTCAAATCGCATGCAACACGTCTCACATACATGTGCTCAAAACAAGAAAAGGCCATTAAGTCATTTGTTTCTCATCATCTGTAGTGTAAATTATAGAATAGAATGAATTATATACATATATATATGCAAATATAATATGTGTGGCATGAAGTGGTCAGGAGTTTGAAAATTACCAATAATAAGAGAAATCCTATAGTCGACTACGCCACCCGGAATACACCGGGACATAACAGCCCTAAGCAAAGGGACACAGGTTCATTGCCAAAGGCAGGGTGATATAAAGACAAAATAATAGATATAAACAAAAATCACTATTAACATACAGTTAATAAAAACACATACAACACTTCACACAAGGTCTCAATACATCACACGTCTTTACCAGTAACTTACAAAACAAGTACAATACAATAAGATAACAAAATAAAGAGGGAGGTGGCCAGCAAAGACCCTCAGATTTCTATCCCACACTCAATACCCATGACACACACTCGTGAAAAATCTAAAATATTATACACAGCACTCCATGTGGACACGCAGTACAAGGTACCATGGCCAACCCCTCCCACCTAAATCCACGCAATACACATGGTCGCTCACCACGCAGGATTACAACTACTTGCAGGCCCATATCTGAAAACTGGCCAACAGCCAGCACACAACAGACAGGAGGATAACCCAACTGCTAGCACTCATTCAAAGCGCCACATGTCACAAAGGGGCGGTACCAAGGATGATGCATCCCAAGCAACCAAACACTTCCCCCTTTTATATGCACAACACAGGCACTAATTGGCTCATGAAACTTACCCAACTGACCAATCATGATAAAGTACAAACACTGATAAGTTCACCTGTTGGGTAACGCCAGCCAATCATACTGGGTCTATACCTCACTCTGCTACATATGCACACAAATGTGTGGGTGTATATGTGCGAGTGTATATATGCTGTTGAGTGGTGTGAAATAACCACATCAAACTGGAGACGTGCACTCCAGCTTCACTTCTGCGACAGGCGCTAGTCAAACGAACACGGGAATGGTATTGTGCTTGTAACGCGTGCTCTTAAATTGCATGCACAAATGCGCGAGAGCACACTGTAGCCTGTATCATTTCATATCAAAGTGCGAAAGAAACTACGAGCATGCAATGTCCTAGTTATGTCGTCAGTTAAGTCCTGAAGTTACCAAAAAGGCGACTAAAGCTGCCTTAAAACTATGCATGCATGTAAGTATTGTTTTTATGAGTTACATTTAAGAACGTCTCTGAAATGGTTTTCTAAACTGTCCTGGAGCAGCCCAGCACTGTCTCCTTCATCTAACACACTCGATTCAACTCGTCAGTTCATTAGTAGAGACTTTAAGACCTGAAGTGAGTCAGAAAAGTTAGTGTTGTGAGAAAGTATGATGCCTGTCAGATCCGCATCATGTTCAGCAGCGGCAGCTCTTAAAGTAATAGCAGCCAAATAGCCTAATTACCTAGCTGCTGTGATGTCTGTTAATCAGAGAACAAAAGACAAATGAGGAAATCAAACATTTTTGTTGCTTTAAGGATTAATCTGTTTAATTTAGAATTTAGTGTTTGATAACTTTATTCAATTTCTGTATATTTCCAACTTGCTGAAGGGCACATGTAGCTAAATATGACATTTATTATAATGGGTTTATGTGAAGATTTTTTATGTGAAGTTCACTTAAATTAGAAGTTATTTTTTAAAGTCTAATAAATGTTAAAATTGATAGCCCTCAGTTATACTGTAATGCTGAATGGCTATAGTCAATGTTTAAATATTAGGGGGGAAAAACAATTTCAGATATCAGTAGTATTGGTATCAGTGACACTGGGCTTCGGTCATAAAAAAAGATGACATTAAATAAATATTAAAAATATACTGTATTTATGTTGTTTGTACATTAATTTGAAGATTGAATGTGAAATATTGCAATATAACAGTATATGTAAAAACTTTAATGTTAGGTGGGATTAATTGCGATGTGCATTTAATTTGTACATTTTTTTTAATCGATTGACAACACACACACACACACACACACACACATATATATATATATATATATATATATATATCTCTGCTACATATGCACACAAATGTGTGGGTGTATATGTGCGAGTGTATATATGCTGTTGAGTGGTGTGAAATAACCACATCAAACTGGAGACGTGCACTCCAGCTTCACTTCTGCGACAGGCGCTAGTCAAACGAACACGGGAATGGTATTGTGCTTGTAACGCGTGCTCTTAAATTGCATGCACAAATGCGCGAGAGCACACTGTAGCCTGTATCATTTCATATCAAAGTGCGAAAGAAACTACGAGCATGCAATGTCCTAGTTATGTCGTCAGTTAAGTCCTGAAGTTACCAAAAAGGCGACTAAAGCTGCCTTAAAACTATGCATGCATGTAAGTATTGTTTTTATGAGTTACATTTAAGAACGTCTCTGAAATGGTTTTCTAAACTGTCCTGGAGCAGCCCAGCACTGTCTCCTTCATCTAACACACTCGATTCAACTCGTCAGTTCATTAGTAGAGACTTTAAGACCTGAAGTGAGTCAGAAAAGTTAGTGTTGTGAGAAAGTATGATGCCTGTCAGATCCGCATCATGTTCAGCAGCGGCAGCTCTTAAAGTAATAGCAGCCAAATAGCCTAATTACCTAGCTGCTGTGATGTCTGTTAATCAGAGAACAAAAGACAAATGAGGAAATCAAACATTTTTGTTGCTTTAAGGATTAATCTGTTTAATTTAGAATTTAGTGTTTGATAACTTTATTCAATTTCTGTATATTTCCAACTTGCTGAAGGGCACATGTAGCTAAATATGACATTTATTATAATGGGTTTATGTGAAGATTTTTTATGTGAAGTTCACTTAAATTAGAAGTTATTTTTTAAAGTCTAATAAATGTTAAAATTGATAGCCCTCAGTTATACTGTAATGCTGAATGGCTATAGTCAATGTTTAAATATTAGGGGGGAAAAACAATTTCAGATATCAGTAGTATTGGTATCAGTGACACTGGGCTTCGGTCATAAAAAAAGATGACATTAAATAAATATTAAAAATATACTGTATTTATGTTGTTTGTACATTAATTTGAAGATTGAATGTGAAATATTGCAATATAACAGTATATGTAAAAACTTTAATGTTAGGTGGGATTAATTGCGATGTGCATTTAATTTGTACATTTTTTTTAATCGATTGACAACACACACACACACACACACACACACATATATATATATATATATATATATATATATTTCAGTAATGTTTTTCATTTAACATTTTGTCAAATTTAAAAGAAGTTATAGAAGTATAAGTTTATTATTATGAAAAATGCTAGAGAGAAAATCAAAGTCGTAAGTCTAAACAAGTTGTGTTCCAAATTTGAGGTTGATACCTCAAAAAATTAGCTTTCAGTAGGATTTTCTTTGGGAGCAGTACCAAATGTTTCCACTAGATGAAATTAGTTTCCCATTCATTTCCAATGCTGTGTGTGGGTGTGTTTTCACTCTCAGGTATCGAGATGGAGATTGTAAACAGCTGTGATCATAATAACGGTGGTTGTTCTTATCACTGCGAACATTCAACCAGTGGACCTGTGTGCAGCTGTAACCAAGGATACCAGCTGGACGTCGACCACAAGACCTGCATCGGTAAAGAAAACTAATGTGACCATTTCCTGTTTTAGTAAGTAGTTTACAGTAAGCATGTGAGGTAAAGGTGTGTGTGTTCTCGTCTGTCAGATATAAACGAGTGTGTAGACGGCAGCTCGTGTTGTGAGCACGACTGCACAAACTATCCTGGAGGTTACGAGTGTTACTGTACAGCTGGATATCGACTGAATGCTGATGGATGCAGCTGTGATGGTACGACATTCACAGAGAGAGACAAAAAAAACATTTACAGTGATTTAGGAATCTAGATCTAGATGTGTGTGATTACAGATATAGACGAGTGTTTGGCTGCAAACGGAGGATGTGATCACACGTGTCAGAACAGCGCCGGCTCCTTCCAGTGCTCCTGTAGACGCGGCTATCGTCTCGATGAGGACAGACACTCATGTATATGTGAGTTTTCAGCCTGTCATGAACCTCCTTTCTTTTCATAATTATTTTTAATATCAACAATAAATGAATTTTGAGCTCATTGAAATAAAACATTGCAGATAAAACTGTATATGAGAGATTCATCAAATAGGGGAAATTATAAAAAATATATTATTATATTATATTATATTATATTATATTATATTATATTATATTATATTATATTATATTATATATATTATATTATATTATATTATATTAATACATCAAATAGGTGAAATATTCTGCCAGCTAGAATGATTTTGAAAAATAAATGTATCAAAAACAATAATTCAAGTTTTAAAATATATATTTTACGATAATTAGTGTATAGTATGTTTTTAATGTAAAGGTCTGTTCTGGTAAAGTGGGTGTTAACTGACTCATTGTTGGGAAGTGATTTAATGTAAAAACTTAATTTAGTTTAATCAAGGTCATGATAACTGCATTTTGCAATGATGTGATCAGATGAGATCTTCATTCCTTGACATATTTTAACATAGATAACATGATTCTATTTGACTGAAGTTTTCAAGATTTTAAGTCGTAAAACACCAAAAATTAAAGATTTTCACAGAAATTGCAGATATTCAAATATAGTTTCTGAAATGTAACATTATTAAAGTCCATATAGTACATTTTAAGCAAACGTAAAGGCTAATTAAAGTAAATGTGTGTGTGTGTGTCAGTGCCAGATAGTCAACATTATCAAAAACTTCGACAATAAAAAAACTGTTGACAAATATTTTTGTTGTCAAATAGTTGCTTGATATCATTTGACCTAATGTAAGTGCCTGCAATAACACAGTTTGACCAAAAATCCATTTCAAATAAGCTCTTTGCTGATTGGCTTGTGCTACAAAGCGCCATGCAAATTTCCTGCTCGAGTTGAAATTCATCGATTTAGGTGAATGTGCTGTGCGCTTTCCTCTCAATAACAAAATAAAATAAACATGCAATAAAAATGCCAGTGGTGAGAAAACGTACTCGGTTACTAACGTAACCTCGGTTCCCTGAGATACGGGAACGAGTACTGCATCTTGCTTAAGACGCATATGGGTAAAAGCCTTTTTTCTCCTGAACTGAAGCCTATTTCATTCACGCAGTGAAACTGCACGGCCATTGGTCCGGCATGAGATCAGTCAGACCGATTGCTTATTCCCTGACTCCGCTGTTTCCTTCTCCGAGGCTCGCTGAGAGAGGAGAAACGGGAGAGTTGGGCTGCTTTCCGTGAAGGCGGTCCGCGCGTGGAGAAGAGCGAGACTCATGCTCGAGTGAACATTCTGTCTCAGTAAACGCATAGCTCATTGCCCTTCTGCGGCGGATCTGAGTGCAACGGGGAGAGCGAGCATGCAGGTACAGTGCCGGCATGCGATCGCTCAGACCCGGTTGCTTAGCTCCCTGACTCC
>NW_015547650.1:221648-227628 GCF_001515605.1 Sinocyclocheilus anshuiensis
ACTCATGCTCGAGTGAGCATTCCGTCTCGGCGAACGAACAGTCTCTGCGTGGGGTCTGCCCAGACAGATGACATATTCATTGCTCTTCTACATCGTGCAAGTTTCCCTGCACGAGCCACACTCGCAGAGCGACATTTGCAACAACGTCGCTACAATTTGCTCTTTTAGGGCTTACCTGCTAGAAATAAGCTCTTTTAGAATCGCCGGATGGCGGCAGGGGAAAACGGACTGGAACTGCTGCGTCGCTGTAGCGACGGAGAAGCAGGTCAGCTGTGCTGAGAGGTCCCTATTCCAGCTGCGAAGGCGTGTCAATGGCGAGCAGGCTTTCAGGATCAGCGATGAGCGTAGAATCGTCGCTGAAGGAGAAAAAATCTGAGAATCCTGTAGCAAGCGCCCGCTTATATAGCCAGATGCCCCGCCCATTCTGGCGGGCTTTGGCGGGCTTCGTCTCCATAGGCTCCTGCAGCTCTGCTGCCGTGCCATTGGTTCGTTTTTAAAGCCCTGCACGAACCAATGGCCGTGCAGTTTCACTGCGTGAATGAAATAGGCTTCAGTTCAGGAGAAAAAAGTATTTTTCCCATATGCGTCTTAAGCAAGACGCAGTACGTGTGAAGTATCGAAAGGGAACAACAGTTAAGAAAGCATCTTATCATAGTGATCATGGATATGTTTGTATGTATGCTTTATACAATAGATTGCTTTAAAGCAAGCAGTTTACAGTAATAAACATGAAAAAACTGTGTCAGTCTCGTTTTAAGTTAGAATTAATACTTGATATAAATTAAGCTTGATCTAGCTTAGGACTGTTTTGAATGATGATCATAACACTATCAGGTATTTTAAGAGAGATACTGTTGTGAATAAAATGGTTTATCCAAAAATAAAATGTCTCATCATTTACCTTCATTTTATTCCATATCCAGATGATATACAAAAGGAGTTGTTAGGCAAAATGATGTGTCAGCCAGTTACTTTTACATTCAATGAATTAAATGGTGAATAAGAACGTATCTCTGCCATCTCATTTTATGTGCCCAATATATTTATTTGTATTGTAAAAAATAATGGTATAATAATTACAGTAGTATAATAATAATATAATTGTCTGACATTTTCAAAAGCTGAAGTGATTTAGAATATGCATAGCTTAATTTTTTAACTAATTGCAAAAGCTGAATAATCAATCAAAGCGTACTGATTATTCGGTGAAATTATTGTTGATTAATTGTGCTAATAATCGTTAGATTAATTGATTATCAAAATAATGGTTTGTTGTCATAGTGCTGAAGGAGTCGGTGGAGGCGTTGAGCAGTGGTCAGGTGGTGAACAGACCCCGACCTCAGCTCACTATTCTGCAGGACTATGAGAAAATCCTGGAGCGATACGACGACTATGAGGACGACACGGGAGAACTGCACGCTGAGAGCACCTTAACTGAGAAATTCAGTAAGAAGCAAAGTTTGTTTTTTTTTCTTGTCTTTTTTTTTCTTTTAAATATATCTGTATATATTTTTTTATAACATTTTTAAAAATAGTTTTAGCTTCTTTGATGTTTCTTTAGTTTTAGTTTTTTTTACTAGTTAAACTAAATGAAAATGAGAAATGTTGCTTTGGCAACTAGGTGAAATAAATTTTAAAAATCACTTAACTCTAAATTAATATTTATTATTATTATTATTATTATTATTAATAATGATAATTTAGTGTTTAAACTAAATGAAAATGAGAAGTGTTGATTTGGCAGCTTCAGTTAAGATTTTTTTTATACATTTTTAGTTTTAGTTTCTTTAGTGTTTCTTAACTAGCTGGAATAACTAAAAATTTAATAAAATTCACTTAACATAAATTGTTATTTATTAGTTTTAGTTTCTTTGATGTTTATTTAGTTTTAGTTATTTTAGTAGTTAAAATAAATGAAAATGAGAAGTGTTGCTTTGGCAGCTAGCTGAAAAAAAATAAAAAATCAGTTATATTATATTCAAGGTATCTTGGAGAGGTGAGGTGTCCAAGTCGCAACATCTAACTACTGGGGTGCCTCAGGGCTCAGTTCTTGGACCACTTCTCTTCTCTGTCTACATGGCATCTTTAGGTTCTGTCATTCAGAAACATGGCTTTTCATATCACTGCTATGCTGATGACACTCAACTCTACCTCTCTTTCCATCCTGATGATCCGACGATAGCTGCTCGCATCTCAGCATGTCTAACAGACATTTCTTGCTGGATGAAGGACCATCACCTTCAACTCAACCTTGCCAAGACAGAACTGCTTGTAGTTCCATCAAACCCATCGTTTCATCACAATTTCACCATCCAGTTAGGTACATCAACCATAACTCCTTCAAAAACAGCCAGAAACCTTGGAGTTATGATTGATGATCAGCTGACTTTCTCAGACCACATTGCTAAAACTGCCTCATCCTGCAGATTTGCTTTATTCAACATCAAGAAGATCAGGCCCTTTCTTTTGGAACATGCTTCACAACTCCTTGTTCAAGCTCTTGTTCTGTCCAGGCTGGACTATTGCAATGCTCTCTTGGCAGGTCTTCCAGCCAGTTCTATCAAACCTTTACAATTAATCCAGAACGCGGCAGCAATATTAATTTTTAATGAACCGAAAAGAACGCACGTCACACCTCTGTTTATCAATTTGCGCTGGCTACCAATAGCTGCTTGCATAAAATTCAAGGCATTAATATTTGCCTACAAAACCACCACTGGCTCTGCACCCCTTTACCTAAATTCATTACTTCAGAGTTATGTGCCCTCTAGAAGCTTGCGTTCTGCAAGTGAACGTCGATTTATTGTGCCATCCCAAAGAAGCACAAAATCACTTTCACAGACTTTTAAATTAAATGTTCCCTCCTGGTGGAATGACCTGCCCAACTCAATCCGAGCATCTTCAAGAATCGGCTAAAAACACATCTCTTACATCTTTATTTGACCCTCTAACTCTAGCACTCTCTACTCTCTAAATTCTATTCTTTATAAAAAAGAGCCCCTTTTAGACTTGCACTCTATTCATTTACTAACTGCTTGTTTTCTTAAAAAAAACTTCTTAATCTAACACTAGCTTCTGTATACTTTTTGTATTCTATCTATTTGTTTTCTTTTTTATTTATTATACAATTAACAAAAACAAAAAAAGGCCTCTAACACTAGCTTGCTCTATTCCTTTTTATTTTATCTGTTTTCTTTTTATTTATTATATAATGTAAAAAAAAAAAACCTTGCTACGTGTACTGCGTTAAGCTAACTGAGACTTGTTATAGCACTTGCGTTTCATTGCTCTTTTGTTGATTCTGATTGCTTCCATTGTCCTCATTTGTAAGTCGCTTTGGATAAAAGCATCTGCTAAATGACTAAATGTAAATGTAAATAGAATATAATAGTTATTGGGCCAGTTTTACTAAACAGGGCGAATTAGCGCGAGAGCGCAATTCCAAAACAGCGCAGATGGGCATGGAAATTTCTGCGGGTGATTTACTAACAACGCACAAATTAAAGAATTCAATAAGGTCAGGCGCAAAAATAACTGTGCCCCCACCTTTTCAGCGCTAATTCGTCACTGTGCGTCTTTAGTAAATCCTGACAGCACTATTTTAATGCTAAAAGACGTTTGCGTTGGCGCAAGCTGTTAGTAAAACTGGCCCTTAGTTTCTTTAGTGTTTCTTTAGTTTTAGTTATTTTAGTACTTAAAGTTAATCTAAACGAAAACGCTTTGGCAACTAGCTGAAATAAAAAAATATTTTATTATTATTTAAATTAACTTTTTTTTTTTTAAGTTAACAAAAAGGTTTTGTTTCTATGATTTTAGCTTTAGTTTTAGTTAGCTGTAATAACCCTGATGCAAAGAAGCTTTTGATTGCTTTTAATGGATGAATCCTGTCTCCTCTGGTCTGTGCAGTATGTTTGAACGATTCGTTCGGCTTCGACTGCAGTCTGTCGTGTGAGGACTGTGCTAATGGAGGAGTGTGTAACAAACACAGAAACGGCTGTGACTGTCCTGACGGATGGACGGGAATCCTGTGTAATGACAGTGAGTTTCTCTGAAAGAGCCACAACTGAGTACTGATCATAAATATATCAGCAATCACAAACGGAAAACTCAGGCTTGATTACATCGACAGAAAGTAGTTTCACAGGTGGAGAAAGATTTTGTTTTTTGATTAAAGATGATTAAAACAGATAAATCATGTACATTAAAACCGGTCACATTTAATAATATCCCATTATAACCCTGTAAAGCCTTATGAAATATTAATCAGAAAAATGTAATTTGAAATGGAACAGTTTATTGAACCTTTAAACAAAATCTGATCATATAGTTTGATACAATGAGAATATGGATCTCATACTATTCAGAGGCCCAAACTGAGGAAAAATCTGCAATTTGGTGCAGATGCTGATATATATATATATATATATATATATATATTAAAAAAAGTAATAAAAAGATGAAATGCTGATAACTTGTACTGTAAATCAATAAGATTAATCTTTATAACCGCATAGCAGATTACTTAAAATGATATACAGTAAATATCAGTTGTCACTCTATATCTCCAATAATATTTAATAGTAAGATGACTTAATGAGGTGTAATCTTAGTTAGATGATATTTAAATGCATAGTTTTATGATCAAAGATCTATAGTTTTAAAGGCAATACAGTATGGAAACTTGTTTCCACCACTAAATAAAAACATAAAAAAGGTAATAGCCACTTTTTATCGCACAATTCTGACGTTTTTTTTCCCCAGAATTGCATGATATGAAGTCGCAATTGCATGTTTTTCTCCCAATTGCGACTTTATATCTTATATTCAGATTTTATAACAAACTATTTCATGTTATAAAGTCACAATTCTGAGAAAAAAAGGTCAAAAGTCAGTCTTTTATTCTTCAGCATTGGACTTTCCTCGCAATTACGAGTTAAATTCTGAGAAAAGTCACGCAAAAAAATTGTATATCAAATATTATACAGGGTACAATTTCTTAAGTTTTTATTGTGCTACATGTCTTTAAAAGCTCCTGACCTCTTTCTTGTGTGTGTGTGTGTGTGTGTGTGTGTGTTTGTCCAGCGTGTCCAGAGGGCTGGTTCGGCAGGAATTGCTCGTTGAGATGTAAGTGTAAGAACGGCGGCGTGTGTGATCCGCTCACCGGGAGCTGCCGCTGTCCACCAGGGGTCAGTGGAGAGCTGTGTCAGGACGGTCCGTTTACAGAACACCTTCACTGTATGGAGAGATATAACAGACAAAATATAAACCATTGATAATATTGATATTGATGCAATCACTTCAGGTTGTCCCAAGGGTCTCTATGGGAAGTTCTGTAATAAGAAGTGTAATTGTGCTAATAACGGACGGTGTCATCGCACTTATGGGGCGTGTCTGTGTGACCCGGGACTGTATGGAAGGTTCTGCCACCTACGTGAGTGCTATACTTTGACATTATAACTACACTGTGCTTTGTGGCGTAGTTAAAAACAGGGTCCATTTGCAAGGTACATTAGATCTCTTATCACTTCCTGTCCCGTGTGTTCATGCAGCGTGTCCCAAGTGGACGTTTGGCCCGGGCTGTTCTGAGGAGTGTCAGTGTGTTCAGCAGAATACCAAAGAGTGTCACCGTCATCAGGGCACCTGCGTCTGCAAGCCTGGTTATCGGGGCGACACCTGCAAAGACGGTCCGTTTGCATAAGAACATCTGAAGTGTCATTGATGCAAAGTTGCATTGCACTGAAATTTGCATTGAAATGCTTAACTCAAATGCAAGGAAAAGAATTGTAAAACATACAATCTTATTTAATAAAATCAAATAATTATTATATAATTAAATAAGATTAATAGTATTAATACTTATTAAACAAGATTAATAGTTGATGCATAGCATTTTAATCTTTTTTTTATTTTAAATTTGCTTTGAAATGCTTTAAAGGGGTCATATGATGCTTTTTTAAAGATCATTATTTTGTGTATTTGG
>NW_015547650.1:227739-235850 GCF_001515605.1 Sinocyclocheilus anshuiensis
TTGGTTTTGAGACTTTAGTCTTTGCAACTTCAGGGATCTTATCTATGCACAATCAGCTTGTAACACTCCAAAGAGAAAGGAAAACTTGAAATCGCATCATATGACCTCTTTAATGGAATATGGGAAAGGAAAAACATGCAATCTTTAAATTAAATAAATTTTTTTGTATTTTTTACTTTAAAATTGCAGTCTCAAAACAAAACAAAATAATGAAATGCACAGTTGATACATATTTTAATCTTTTTTATTTATTTTACATTTGCTTTGAAATGCTTTACGGAAATATTAAAATAAAAAAAAAACATGCAGTCTAAAATTTAATAAAATAATAAATAAAATATGGGTAGTTGATACATAGCATTTTAACGTTTTTTATTTTAAATTGGCTTTGAAATACTTTAATTAAATACAATGAAAATAATTGGAAAACATGAAATAACAATTTATTAAAGATTTAAAATAAAAACAACAACTTAAAATAAAGCAGCATTTATATGTTTATTAATATGAAAATTTGAAAAGTTGCATTTGAAATTAAAACATGCTACATGCTATTGAATTAAATTAATAAAATGGATAGTTGAAAAAAATTTTAGATGGAGATACAGTATATGATATATGATAATCAGTATTCATTATTTTTCTGGGCAGAGTGTGAATCAGGCTTCTTTGGCTCTGGTTGTGATACTAAATGCTCCTGTCCGGCTGGAGTGACCTGTGATCATGTGACCGGAGCGTGTCAACTGCAGTGTCCAGCTGGAAAGACAGGAGACAAGTGTGACCAAGGTATATCAAGTATATCAAGTCATAAAGTCATTTTATGACGCCATGCATCAGTCATTGATCAGCTAAATAAAGTCAAATTAATCAAATTAAAATTGTTCATATGGCATTAAGGCCATTAGAGCTAAAGTATTAGACATGCATCAGTTCACTGATCAGATCAATAAAGCTGCATGTGGAAATTGAATGTGCTTTGATTTGTGCTCCAAATGTTCAGCATGAAATATTTTTGCCATTACTGTGATAGATTGCATTGATGGGAGATTTGGGATTGGCTGCTCTCAGTCATGTGACTGCTCGGGGGCACCATGTGACAGGATCACTGGCCAATGCTTGTGTCCCGCTGGAACGTTTGGAAAACATTGTGAAAAAGGTAATGTTGCTGACACCAACATGTCATACTTATATTGTTCTGTATTTTAATATTGTCTTCACATCTATAAAAGAGACCCCTAGCCTATAAAAAAATAACTTACAGTAATATTTGTAGTATTTTAGTACTGTAAACTTGTGTTAGTGGCTCATAGACAAAGTGATCCTACAGTATAAGAAAATTCTGCCTTTTGTGATGTTGTTTAACCCTCGTATTGTGTTAAAAAAAACATCTAAAAATAAATAAAATAATTATATGGGTAGTTGATACATACAGTCGCAATTTAACCTTTTTTTTTATTTTAAATTAGCTTTGAAATACATTAATGAAATACAATGAAAATAACTGTAAAACATGCAATCTAAAAATAAAATAATAATATAAAATAAAAACAAAATAAAGATTTAAAATAAAATATAAATTACATGAAATTAAATTTTGAGTTCTTGGATTCAATACAATTAAAAAATCACACCTTAAAAAATTCAAGCAAACAAAAGATCAGGTAAAAACAATAAAATAAACATGATTCTATCTATCCAATAATATTTTAAAGCTGTTTAATTACTACCTATAAAATTGTAGACTTTTTTTAAACGTGAATATTATAAACAATATTTTATTTATTCATTTATTTACATTTTTTAATTTTTTATTTTATTGTTTTTGTTGGATCCAAGTGACATCACACATTGCAATTTTGTACGTACACTCAGAGAGTCAGTGCTTTGCAGGTATGTTCATGACCCACCCGATATGAGAAATAAATTTAATAAAATAATAAATAAAATATGGGTAGTTGATACATAGCATTTTAACGTTTTTTATTTTAAATTGGCTTTGAAATACTTTAATTAAATACAATGAAAATAATTGGAAAACATGAAATAACAATTTATTAAAGATTTAAAATAAAAACAACAACTTAAAATAAAGCAGCATTTATATGTTTATTAATATGAAAATTTGAAAAGTTGCATTTGAAATTAAAACATGCTATTTAAAAATGAATTAAATTAATAAAATGGATAGTTGAAAAAACTTTTAGATGGAGATACAGTATATGATATGATCTGATCAGTATTCATTATTTTTCTGGGCAGAGTGTGAATCAGGCTTCTTTGGCTCTGGTTGTGATACTAAATGCTCCTGTCCGGCTGGAGTGACCTGTGATCATGTGACCGGAGCGTGTCAACTGCAGTGTCCAGCTGGAAAGACAGGAGACAAGTGTGACCAAGGTATATCAAGTCAAATTATAGATAAAGTCATTTTATGACGCCATGCATCAGTCATTGATCAGCTAAATAAAGTCAAATTAAAAATACATATATTGTTCATATGGCATTAAGGCCATTAGAGCTAAAGTATTAGACATGCATCAGTTCACTGATCAGATCAATAAAGCTGCATGTGGAAATTGAATGTGCTTTGATTTGTGCTCCAAATGTTCAGCATGAAATATTTTTGCCATTACTGTGATAGATTGCATTGATGGGAGATTTGGGATTGGCTGCTCTCAGTCATGTGACTGCTCGGGGGCACCATGTGACAGGATCACTGGCCAATGCTTGTGTCCCGCTGGAACGTTTGGAAAACATTGTGAAAAAGGTAATGTTGCTGACACCAACATGTCATACTTATATTGTTCTGTATTTTAATATTGTCTTCACATCTATAAAAGAGACCCCTAGCCTATAAAAAAATAACTTACAGTAATATTTGTAGTATTTTAGTACTGTAAACTTGTGTTAGTGGCTCATAGACAAAGTGATCCTACAGTATAAGAAAATTATGCCTTTTGTGATGTTGTTTAACCCTCGTATTGTGTTAAAAAAAACATCTAAAAATAAATAAAATAATTATATGGGTAGTTGATACATACAGTCGCAATTTAACCTTTTTTTTTATTTTAAATTAGCTTTGAAATACATTAATGAAATACAATGAAAATAACTGTAAAACATGCAATCTAAAAATAAAATAATAATATAAAATAAAAACAAAATAAAGATTTAAAATAAAATATAAATTACATGAAATTAAATTTTGAGTTCTTGGATTCAATACAATTAAAAAATCACACCTTAAAAAATTCAAGCAAACAAAAGATCAGGTAAAAACAATAAAATAAACATTATTCTATCTATCCAATAATATTTTAAAGCTGTTTAATTACTACCTATAAAATTGTAGACTTTTTTTAAACGTGAATATTATAAACAATATTTTATTTATTCATTTATTTACATTTTTTAATTTTTTATTTTATTGTTTTTGTTGGATCCAAGTGACATCACACATTGCAATTTTGTACGTACACTCAGAGAGTCAGTGCTTTGCAGGTATGTTCATGACCCACCCGATATGAGAAATATTCACACAATTTCAAGAAAAACAACCTCGGTTAACCAGTATTTCCGACAACTAAGAAATATGTTGCGGGTCATATTGACCCAGAACATAATATTTAGAGTCAATTTGATCTCTGAACATAATGCTGTCTAGGGCTGTCAAAAAAAAATTTGAATTTCGAATATTCGTCGAAAGAACATAATATTTAGAGTCAAATTGACCTCTGAACATAATGCTGTCTAGGGCTGTCAAAAAAAAATTCGAATTTCGAATATTCGTCGAATAATAAAAAAAAAAAAAATTCACATTCGAATGCAAAAACGTTGCATTCGAATTTAAGGTCTGCGTCAGTTTTTCAGTCATTTTGACAGCCCTAATGCTGTCCAGATGTATAATCCAAACACACACTATATTTCTACATCAGAGTGTGCAGAGGGTCGCTGGGGTGTTGGATGTCAGGAATCGTGTCCGGCGTGTGAGAACGGAGGTCGCTGTGACCGGCATGACGGCACATGTGTCTGCGCTCCTGGATTCATCAGCAGATTGTGCCAGAACAGTGAGTGAATCTCTGCTCTTCTCAAACACACACACACACACACACACACACACACACACACACATCTGTCCTATGTGGTGAATGTGTCTGTGTTCAGTGTGTCCCGCGGGGCACTTCGGTGCGGGCTGTCAGCTCAGATGTACCTGTGATAATGGAGGACGCTGCCATCCTGTAACTGGACGCTGCTCGTGTCCTCCAGGCTGGATGGGCCACAACTGCAGGATAGGTACATTTGATTATTTTTTTTTTTGTGCAATTATAAAACAATAAGGGAAATGTATATGTTATTATCTGTACTTTTACTCAAGTATTTGATTTGTGATGGCAGCCTGTGACACGGGCCGCTGGGGTCTGGACTGTGTGAATGTCTGTGACTGTGGAAGCGGTGACGGAGGGTGTGACGCTCAGACCGGACGCTGTCATTGTGAGGCGGGCTTCACTGGACCACGATGTGACCAGAGTGAGTGAAAAACCTGCATGCACAGCAACACTACTGTAGATCACGCAGTCGAGAGAATAGCGCTAGCGACGCCAAGCTCATGGCTTTTGCGAGATTGCACGATTTGATAAACAATAACTTAAATGCGCTCGAAGTTGCTTTGGATAAAAGCGTCTGCCAAATGCATAAATGTAAATGTAAACGTGTTGAAGAAACTTAGTGTAGGATGCAGTATACAGCGCCCTATCAATATCAATATTGTCTCAGTTTCATTATGTTGCATATTTAACATTTGTTTATGGTTTTTATTGTTAAAATGGTGACATTTCTGCATTGTTTTATTTAAGTCCTTCTATATATCTAATATCTGTTCAAAAAGGTTACTGTGTTTATAAAAAAACATCATTAAATGCAAAGAAAGTATACGGGAAAATGCACAAATAAATAAAGAAATTAATTTAAAAAGGAAAAATAATACAAAAAAATAATAAAAATATATATTTTTTTAAATAAAAATAATTTAGGTTAAAATTGAAATGAATATACTGGGGAAAATATTAATTTAAGGTCCGTTACTGTAACTTTTTCTTTTAGGTTTTTGAACAAAATTAAAACCATTTTGCCTTTGCTCATTTTAAATGGTCTTGCAGGTTAACATGAATTTATAAATGTACCAACATTTTTGCATGCTCATAAAATTGCTGTGTATGATAATAATTATTAAAAAAATGGAGATATGATATGGTACTGTTTTTCCTTGTAGAGCAGAACTACTTTAGATTTAATAGTTCCTCTATATTCCTATGTCTGTTATAAATTATACAGTATTTATAGAATATTTGATAATGAAATAGGAAAATAATCTAAAGACATGCAAAATAAAAAATAAAATGATGGGCAGTTGATGCATTTAACATTTATATTATAGGCACTTTTTAAAAAATAATATAATATTGCTTTCACTTGTTAATTTTAAATGGTCTTGCAAGTTGACAAATGAATTCATACAAGTATCCCATGCATGTTCTCATTTTAGATTTGACAGTCCCTCTGTATTCCATGAATACTTCAATATCTGTTATAAATGTTACAGTATTTATCATGTATTTGATGTGATCTGTGTCTGTCCCAGAATGCCCTACTGGTTCGTTCGGCCCGGGCTGCAAGCACCGCTGCCAGTGTGAAAACCAGGCATCATGTGACCATGTGGGCGGAGCTTGCACCTGTAAGATTGGCTGGACTGGAACGTTCTGTGAAAAACGTACGTTTGTTCCACTTCTCATATATTAACATCAGTCGTGTTATGGGATACGGGATGATTTTTGACCGTTTATGGGTGTGTGTCCAGCCTGTCCGCAGGGTTTCTATGGTCTGGACTGTCAGCAGAGGTGTGTGTGTATGAACGGGGGGCTCTGCGATCATGTCAGTGGTGAATGTGCCTGTCGGCCCGGCTGGATCGGCCCACATTGTAACCAAAGTGAGCTTGTGTAATTAACTGCAGGATCTCGAGCACACGTTATGATCATAACTTCTTCTTTTACGAGCACATCTGTCTTCCTGTCTTGCACAGAGGCGTTTTCCAGCGAGTAATGTGTGTGTGTTTGTCTGGTCTGTAGCGTGTCCTGCTGGCCTGTACGGAGTGAGCTGTTCTCAGACGTGTGTTTGTCACAATAACAGCAGCTGTGACGCTGTAAGCGGTCAGTGTGAGTGCAGCGCAGGGTGGACGGGAGACACCTGCTCACAACGTAAGATAATGATGCTTCATTCATTACAATATACATCATATGCTGTATATACATAGTTTGGAATCTGTAAGGTTTTTGAATGTTTTGGAAAGAAGTCTTTTATGCTCATTAAGGCTGCATTTTTTATCACAAATACAGTAAAAACTGTTATATTGTGAAATAGTATTACAATTAAAATGACTGCTTCCTAGTTGAATATATTTTAAAATGTAACGTATTCCTGTGATCAAAGCTAAAAATGCACTATTATGCTTGCAGTATTTGTCACTTTTAAAGGTCCCCTGAAATGCTTAGAAACACGCAGCGTTACTCTGTGTTGACGTCATTTTAACTGAAACAGGAAGACAGGGCGGGACATATCAAGCAGCCCCGCCCCTTTTTAAAACCCAAAAAACTTTAATTTTGATTTCATGGGGACTTTAAAGACACACGACATGAACACATAATATGCATGTGCATGATGTCACTGATTTCAAAATGTCACGTTTTTGTAGTTTACACTGAGACAATAATGGTATTGTTTTCAAAACCTTGTGCTTTGAAGCTTGTTTTCAAAAGTTTGCGTTTTTCAGGCCCCCAAAATGCCATTGTCATGTAAATGAATGGACTAAATGGAAGTTCAAACCAAGCATCAAAATGGGGAAGAAAGGTGATTTATGTGACTTTGAACATGGCTAGGGTTTACAAAGAATAACCACTAGTTACAGCCGAGCAGTAATTCTGTGTTGTTTGGACACAATCCACTTTTATACACAAACAGGCCCTTATGATATGTATTCATGCATATTTATTTTCATAAAAGTTACCAGGAACACAATACCCATAATGCTCACTGATGATGACAAGTAGAGTAGGCCTCTTAAGAAGAAAAGCCGTGTTTCTGGTGTTACGATGTCTCCTGTATGGCTTTTCTTTGAGTGTATGGTTTTAGTGTTTTGTATTCCTGTTTTTGCAGGTTGTTCTCCAGGTTTCTTCGGGACGGGCTGTGCTCAGAGGTGTCTGTGTCAGAGCGGGGGTTCCTCCTGTGACCCTGAGAGCGGCTGCTGCTTCTGTCCCAGCGGATGGACGGGTTCAGCTTGTGAACTGGGTGAGTGGCGGATCCTTATGCCGGTCTGGCTGTGCTGAGATTTGATGCAAGTAATGTGCAGTATGTACACGCGTTATTGTATTTGACAGTGTAAAGTGCAGCGTGCTGACTAGCATAGGAAACTATTATTGGCAGTGTGGAAGCTCAGGTTTTTTACATTTTATTTTATTTTTTAAGTGGGAGAGGGAACACAAAATAATCAGGACATGACGCAAACTAGTGTGTGTAAATTTTTCTATATTTTATGTATTTTATATATATTATAAATAAATAAAATGGATCTCGAAGTGTGAAGTTGGGAAGGAAAATAGCCACTGATTTCCAGGCATTGCATCATATATATAGAGTCATGCTGGTATTTCACTTTTCAGTATTTGTTAACCTGTGTGTCAGATGGTTTTGGCAACCGCAGACGCTTTAGTCACAGCCTCTGTTTCTAGAGCTTGGTTTCTTCTCTTCGCACCTCATTATAGTTATGAGCTCTGCTCCAGGATGAACGTCTACATGCAGGTTCATTTAGTCTCAAACTCTAAGCTAAACTTCAAAATAAAGCAAAAAAGCAGAGTATGTGTGATACAAGTGTTTGAAAAAAAAAAAAAAGAAGCACAACAGCAATATAATAAAAAATATAATGTTTAATAAATAATTGAATCTATTATTTATTTATTTAGACTTGTGGTCCTTTCCCATTACCGTCCCTCCTCTCCAGTTGTTTCTGTTTTTTTTTCTTCAAATAAATAAATATTTTTTATACCATATATATATATATATATATA
>NW_015547650.1:235885-242143 GCF_001515605.1 Sinocyclocheilus anshuiensis
TATTATATTTATATATAATTTAACTATTATACTAATAATATAAATTTAATTATGCAATGTCTTATATTTATTTATGTATATATAATTTATTATTTAAATATAATGTTCATCTATGTGTTTGCAAATATATGCTTCATGTTGACGTGTGTGTGTGTGTGTGTGTGTGTGTGTGTTTTATCAGAATGCCCAGCGGGTCGGTTCGGGTCAGACTGTCAGGATAGATGTGATTGTCTGAATGGTGCTCAGTGCGACTGAACATTCTGTGATCTAAACCAAAGCCTAAGTAAGAGT
Source organism: Sinocyclocheilus anshuiensis (assembly GCF_001515605.1). Classification (NCBI taxonomy): domain Eukaryota; kingdom Metazoa; phylum Chordata; class Actinopteri; order Cypriniformes; family Cyprinidae; genus Sinocyclocheilus; species Sinocyclocheilus anshuiensis. The sequence goes on from NW_015547650.1 coordinate 236,177, forward strand.
AGCCCCTCATTTGTCTCACCTCAACTCACTGTCCCAAAAGGAAATATGTCCACACTGGAAATAAACTGAGCTTGTGTGGGCTTTTTTGTTTTGTTTGTCTGAACATATGGAGACCAAATGATTGTAAACTCAAAAAACCTTTCTAAAGATGTAAATAATGTCTTATTTGACATGTAATATGTGTGTGTAGGGAAGTGTGAGGGTGTAATGATCATGATCAGTAGTGTGTGTGTGTGTGTGTCAGCGTGTGTATCCGGGCGGTTTGGAGTCGGCTGTGAGGGCCGGTGTGAGTGTGATCACGGCGCCCCCTGTCATCATGTGAGCGGACAGTGTTTCTGTCCTGCAGGATGGAGAGGAAGACACTGTGAGAAAGGTCAGTTCATAACCTGTGTGACCATCACTTCAATGTCCAGGATGTTGAACAGGATTTGTACGTTCATCCGCAAATGCTGCTCATTGCATTTCTGATGTTATTTTAATGTCTATGTCTATGGGGCATCTTTGGGGGGCTCTTGCGCGCAAGGGGTACAACTTATACCACATTGTGAGGTATGTTCTCACACAGCTTGCCAGCTTGGCCAAATGTGGCCACCCACATGTTTGTCTGAAATCCTCACTTGGGGCTATGTCCCGTCAAAATTGGTCACAATGTTAAGTCTATGGGATTTTTCGCCCGCTTCACTTGAAGTTTGTGTCCAGTGTCTGTGTGTGTAACACTTTGTGTGTGTGTCAGCATGTCTGCCGGGCTCATACGGTCAGGACTGTGTCCAGCGCTGCTCCTGCCCGCCGGGTACGTCATGCCATCACGTGACGGGACGCTGCGGCTGCTCTCCCGGCTACACGGGCAACGGCTGCGAGCAGAGTGAGTCTGCAGCTTCACAAATGACTGCATCACAAGAGTTGTTCTAAAAAATATGATCATCCGTGTGGGTCTCAACAGTCTGTCTGCCCGGCACCTTCAGCATCAACTGTAATCAGCTGTGTCAGTGTTCAGAGAGAAACCAGCTGTGCCACCCGGTGTCTGGAGTGTGTTACTGCGCGCCTGGATTCACAGGACCCAAGTGTGAACAGGGTGAGTGATGCTTTTAAACTTCCACAAACCACTGGATTCATATTGGTACTGAGAGTTTGTTCCTCTGCTGTGGTTTAGATCAGTCGAGTTCATCAGAGAACTGCACGGGGTTTGTGACTTGAGCAGCTAACAACTGATTAAATCCTAACAATGTCAAATTAAAATAACGATACAGAAAATCCTAAAAATGCAAAATTAAGGTACATTTTAAAATTAAAATAAATTCAAACACTTAATAAATTAATAAAAGCATAAAAATGTGAGGTTAAAATAAATCTTTAAAAAAATGTAATAAATCTTTCCAAAAATGTAAAAGTAAAATGAATAAATAAAATCTCATTAAAACCTAAAACATAAAATAATACATTTTAAAATGAATACAATCAGACAGAAACTTACCAAAATGTATAAAATCCTAAAAATATCAAATTTCAATTTAAGGTAAATTTTAAAACACAAGCAAATTAAAAAATAAATAAAAATCTCATTAAAATTTCAATCATAAAATAATACTTTTTAAAATAAATACAATCAAACTGAAACTTACCAAAATTTATAAAATCCTAAAAATATAAAATTTGAATTTAAGGTAAATTTTAAAACACAGCACATTAAATATAATATAATATAATATAATAAAAAATAAAGTGACAAAAATGTACATTTAAATACATTTTAAAATAAAACAAACTATACTCTTACCTAAAATTGATACAATCATAAAAGTGTAAAATTAAATACATTTTAAAATAAAAACAAACTAAAACACAAAAAATAAAATCATCAATCAAAATAAAAAAATAAAAAAAATTAAAACACTTAATACATTAATAAAATCATAAAAATGTGAGGTTAAAATAAACAATTATTTAAAAAAATGTAATAAATCTTTCCAAAAATGTAAAATAAATAAAAATGTACAATTAAAATGAATAATTTTAAAATAAAAACAAGCTAAAACACTGAATAAAAATAATAAAATCATAGAAATGTAAAATGAAAATACATTTACAATAAAAACTAAATAAAATACAAAAATAATAAGACTATAAAAAAAAAATTATAAATACAATAGCAAAATAAAAACATTTAAAAAGCACTTACTAAAAATATGAAATATTTTACCACCATGACACACAACATTAGAAAACTGTGAACAAGTGAATGTGCTGTTAAATTATTGTAATATTAAAGGGTGTAAATATTTAAATATGAACTATTTAATATTAAAGTAGTAATGTCAAAAGGGGTTTGGCTAACAAATAGTGAATCCCTGTTTTAGATAAAAGGCTATTTGACTACGATAGGTGAGAGGTGGGTAACTCAGTAAAGTTTGTATAGAGTATATTGACTGTGTTGCTGATGCTGCTGTTTTGGATGTGTTTGGTGTGTAGCGTGTGCCGAGGGTTTCTACGGTCCCGGCTGCGAGCGTCGCTGTCAGTGTGTGAACGGAGGCGTTTGTCTTTCAGTCTCGGGCGCCTGTAAGTGTCCGGCCGGATTCATCGGGGCCCGCTGTCATCTCAGTGAGTCACACACAACAAACCCTTAACAAAATACACTGCATGTGTCTCAGACAGCAGCGTTTCAACAGCACTCTTCTCCTCCCGTCCCGTCTGGTGTTCAGCGTGTCCAGCGGGACGCTACGGGCCGGACTGTGGCCGTGTGGCCGTCTGTGGAAAGGGGGCGAGGAGTGACCCGGTCACCGGCGTCTGTGTGGGAGAGGAAGGTGAGCTGGTGTTCTGTGAGGGTAGATGTGTGTTCTCAGACGTCTGACAGCAGTGTGTGTGTGTGTGTGTAGGCCGCTCTCAGCACTGTGACTGCAGTAACAGAGGCCTGTGTGACGCCGGCTCTGGAAACTGTTCATGTGGCCTTGGCTGGACCGGCTCGCGCTGTGAGAGAGGTGACATATATCATCATCCATAGAGTTCATAATGTTGCTCTTACTCTACCTTTAAAGGGGTCATATGATGTTGCTAAAAACAACATTATTTTGTGTATTTGGTGTAATGAAATGTGTTTATGCGGTTTAAGGTTCGAAAAACACATTATTTTCCACATACTGTACATTATTGTTTCTCCTCTATGCCCCGCCTTTCTGAAACGCGTCGATTTTTACAAAGCTCATCGGTCTGAAAAGCGAGGTGTGCTGTGATTGGCCAGCTATCCAGTGTGTTGTGATTGGCCGAATACCTCAAGCGTGTGACAGAAATGTTACGCCCTTTACCATACATACCATGTCCCGGCCGGAGCGACGAGACAAAAACATGAAAACGCATTATGAGTCATTTATTCATCTGACATGATCCATCAGCCGAGATTCATCCCAGTGGGTAATTGATGTTGAAAAGCCATCAAATTGACGTCAATAAACAGGTCAAATATGCAAATCAGTCTGACGTCAGAAACTCGACATGATGTTGATGTGATGTAAATTGAACTTCAAACATATTGGCCTACATTAAAGCAGTTTCAGTGTGGGATTAACTTCCTATTTTTACCTAATTACCACCGGAAGAAACTGCCATCCAAACTGAATTTAAAATAACGTTACAGCGTCTTGATCAAGTCTTGACTAATATTTAATGTCAAATTGATATCAAGCCTGCTGGGATCTTTACTCAAAAAGTAAAAACTTTATTTTTGGACAGACTCTTCTCATTTCTTTTGAAATGTATTATTATTATTATTAATAATGTACCTGTTCATTTATAGATTAAATGCTTATGAATCCATTGACTTCTTTCTAATCACTAATTAGATCTGGAGTTTTGTTTTAGTTTGATGTGTGATAGAAATACAATATAGCTACAAATATTCATTTGATATGAATCAAAGTGCAATTACATTTTAAAATATTTGAATCTATGTCAATTATCTGTCAAGTATTATATATAAAATAATAGATCTGTTAAATAAAAAATATCTGTTGTAATGTATCTAAAATAACACAAACACAAAATATATAAAATATATAACAAAAATATTTTTAGGGAAATGATTGAAAACAAAAATTATATATAATATTATCTAAATGATACAAGTATGTAATAATACAATTATAATATTCTATAATTACATAGGATATAATTATACATATGAAGCATATGTATAATAAAAACTGTATAGTGAACATTGAAATATTTGACTGTGTATTAGTCTTTAAATTACACAAAGTAATAAATATAATATTGTATAATTAAATATAATAAATATGTATTTTATATTATAATAATTATAATAGAAATTATACAATCTAATTTTATAGACTCTCCTGCTTCAGATCTGTTCTGTTTCTATCTGTGGCTGGGTTTATGATTTAGTGTGTGTGTGTGTGTTGTCAGAGTGTGCCGCGGGTCGCTTCGGTCCTGGCTGTGCTCTGCAGTGTTTGTGTCAGAATAACAGCACATGTGACCGAGTGACAGGAAGCTGCTGGTGTCAGCCGGGATATTACGGTCATCTCTGTCAACACGGTGAGATCCATGAGAAGCTCTTCCAGCACAGACTGAGTGTTTGCTGTGTGCTGACTGTGTGTGTGTGTGTGTTTCAGCGTGTCCCGCCGGTCTGTTCGGCTCTGGCTGTCAGCAGTTCTGTGACTGTGTGAACGCGGCTTCATGTCACCCCAGAACCGGACAGTGCCTCTGTCCCGCTGGATTTCACGGCTCTCGCTGTGAAAGAGGTCAGACGTTCAGCATCTACATCAGTCCACACACACTTGCATTTGTGGTTTATGGGGACTCTCCATAGGTGTAATGGATTTTATACTGTACAAACTGTATTTTCTATCGCCCTACGCCAACCCTACACCTAAACCTACCCCTCACAGGAAACTACTGGCAATTTTTGAATTTCATAAAACACTGTTTTGTATGTTTTTAAGCCTTTTGTTTTACGGGGACACAGGAAGTGTCCTCATAAACCATATATACCAGTACACACACAATGCCAATGCATTTCATGTTTTTGTACATGCATATACAGTATATATATATATATATATAATTTATACACACACACACACAGAGAGATAGATGAAAATTGATATGTAAACATTTAGAATTAAAGATTATAAAAATAATTCATGTTATTTTTTTTTATTTTATATATTTAATAATACTAGTAACACACAATATAATATATACAATAATAACAATAGTTATAATACTGTATAATTAAATATGCTTACTTAAAATAAGCAATAACTGAAATACAAAACATAATAATAAAACATATTTCAGCTTGTTTTATTTCTGCTTATGGCCAAGGAACCATTTCTTATTTTGGTTAAATTTATGTTAAAGTACTAAAATAAATTACAACCTTAAAAAGCGTTTTCATTACTCAAAATAAAATGAACATTAACCAAAAAAACCCCCTCTTTTTCTTCCTCAGAATGTGAGCAGGGCACGTTTGGTCTGAAGTGCTCTCGGTCATGTGACTGTGCGGAGGACACAGCGTGTGACCCGGTGAGCGGCAGCTGTGTCTGTGCCTCAGGAAAGACGGGCGTCCGGTGTGACAGCGGTGAGTCCAGTAACACCACTGCACGTGATGTTCATGATTATATCTATATGAATATGCGTGTGTAATGCATGCTGTTGTGTGTCAGACTGCAGTGTGACGCAGTTCGGACCTGACTGTGCGCTCAGCTGTGAGTGTGAGAACGGCGCTCAGTGCGACCGCAGAAACGGACGCTGCCTGTGTCTCAGCGGCTGGATCGGCCTCACGTGCTCACAACGTAAATCTGCTTGAGATCAGCCTCTCTCCAGCCAGTCAGGCAAAAAAGTCCCAACTTAGAGCTAAATATATTTATTATTGCATAGGAATCAAAAATTGAGAATCACAATTCTCAGTGACGTCTCATGAAACAGTGTGTATTTCATTGTAGTTATTTCTAGATT
>NW_015547650.1:243770-251791 GCF_001515605.1 Sinocyclocheilus anshuiensis
AACACTGTTTTGTATGTTTTTAAGCCTTTTGTTTTACGGGGACACAGGAAGTGTCCTCATAAACCATATATACCAGTACACACACAATGCCAATGCATTTCATGTTTTTGTACATGCATATACAGTATATATATATATATATATAATTTATACACACACACACACAGAGAGATAGATGAAAATTGATATGTAAACATTTAGAATTAAAGATTATAAAAATAATTCATGTTATTTTTTTTTATTTTATATATTTAATAATACTAGTAACACACAATATAATATATACAATAATAACAATAGTTATAATACTGTATAATTAAATATGCTTACTTAAAATAAGCAATAACTGAAATACAAAACATAATAATAAAACATATTTCAGCTTGTTTTATTTCTGCTTATGGCCAAGGAACCATTTCTTATTTTGGTTAAATTTATGTTAAAGTACTAAAATAAATTACAACCTTAAAAAGCGTTTTCATTACTCAAAATAAAATGAACATTAACCAAAAAAACCCCCTCTTTTTCTTCCTCAGAATGTGAGCAGGGCACGTTTGGTCTGAAGTGCTCTCGGTCATGTGACTGTGCGGAGGACACAGCGTGTGACCCGGTGAGCGGCAGCTGTGTCTGTGCCTCAGGAAAGACGGGCGTCCGGTGTGACAGCGGTGAGTCCAGTAACACCACTGCACGTGATGTTCATGATTATATCTATATGAATATGCGTGTGTAATGCATGCTGTTGTGTGTCAGACTGCAGTGTGACGCAGTTCGGACCTGACTGTGCGCTCAGCTGTGAGTGTGAGAACGGCGCTCAGTGCGACCGCAGAAACGGACGCTGCCTGTGTCTCAGCGGCTGGATCGGCCTCACGTGCTCACAACGTAAACCTGCTTGAGATCAGCCTCTCTTCAGCCAGTCAGGCAAAAAAGTCCCAACTTAGAGCTAAATATATTTATTATTGCATAGGAATCAAAAATTGAGAATCACAATTCTCAGTGACGTCTCATGAAACAGTGTGTATTTCATTGTAGTTATTTCTAGATTCTTTTTTTGTAATTTTTAGTTTTTTTTAAAGTCTGTATAGTTTTTATTTTTATTTATTTGTTTTATTTTTTCTTAAGTCAATTTTTTATATTTATTTCAGTTTTAGTTATTTTAGCTGAAATATGTTTAATTTTATTAATATTTTATTTCAGTTAACAAGTATTTTAAAGTAGCAATTATTTTTAATGGTTTTAGGTTTAGTTTTAGTCAACTGTAATAACCCTAATTTAGTCAACATAAAATGTGATACGATCTACTGTGATTTGAATGGTTGTAATTGTATCTTCTTAGGGGACCCTCCAGAGGTGGACTCCAGACGTCTAGAGGAGAATCAGTCCCAGCTCGACACCTCATAATGCTAACACTCACACTGAGCAGCTGCAGCGGGACGCAAACACACAGATGCACTTTACTCTCCCTGACTGCTCCTCACAGCTCAGACTCGATCCTTCATCGTGCTTTCAGGGGATTTTCATATTGTCAGTGTTTCAGTACTGTTGTCAGATTCACTGTTGACTCGACAAGAAAAAAAGTGCCTTTGGATTTCATAACACTCTTGTTTACGCTGCTGGATTGTAGCTAATACTAAAGGGTTAGTTCACCCAAAAATGAAAATTAGGCTGCGTTTTACTCACCCCCGAGGCATCCTAGGTGTATATGACTTTCTTCTTTCAGACGAATCCAGTCGGAGTTATATTAAAAATTGTCTTTGATCTTTCAAGCTGTTTAATGTCACTCAGCGTGTGTTGTATGCTTCAGTCCAAAATAACTTGAATAAAAATCGCCCATCTATAAAAAAAAAAGTCTCTCACACGGCTCCGGAGGGTGAACAAAGGCCTTCTGTAGCGAATCGATGCGTTTAAGAAAAATATCCATATTCAAATCGTAATGAAGTGATGTTTCACCGTAGGTGCTATGACGGCCTTTTATTAAAGGATATAAAAATGTTAATATTAGAAGAAGAAAAAATAGGAACTGGTACATTTTTCATGCTTTTGATTGTTTTGCATAAAGTTTGAATTTATTTATGTTTTGTAAAATATACAATTGTAAATGTTTTGCAAAGTCTTTAATATGTGAACCTGTTGAAAACGTTTTTACTTGTGCCACCCTGGAATAATAGTTTTTTTTAAGCATGTGTGAAATATTTCAAACAGCAGCTGTGCACTATATTTTTAATTGGTGTCTTTTTTTTTTTTTTAATCTAGGGGCCATATTTGTGAAACATTCTTTAGAATAAATGTCAACTGTCATTTTCTTAGTTTATCATCTTATTTTCTTAAAAAAAAGGGGAAAATGTATATAAGCAATAATGACAATCACTACATTATGAATAATTTATTGCTATTGTATGTAATCATGTAATCAATAAAGTGTAGTCTGATTATGAGTATTTTAAAATGTAATATAATTACAAGTACTTAGTTTTTGGAATCTGATTACATAATCCAGATTACATGTAATCAGTTGTGAACAAAGGCCTTCTGTAGCGAATCGATGCGTTTAAGAAAAATATCCATATTCAAATCGTAATGAAGTGATGTTTCACCGTAGGTGCTATGACGGCCTTTTATTAAAGGATATAAAAATGTTAATATTAGAAGAAGAAAAAATAGGAACTGGTACATTTTTCATGCTTTTGATTGTTTTGCATAAAGTTTGAATTTATTTATGTTTTGTAAAATATACAATTGTAAATGTTTTGCAAAGTCTTTAATATGTGAACCTGTTGAAAACGTTTTTACTTGTGCCACCCTGGAATAATAGTTTTTTTTAAGCATGTGTGAAATATTTCAAACAGCAGCTGTGCACTATATTTTTAATTGGTGTCTTTTTTTTTTTTTTAATCTAGGGGCCATATTTGTGAAACATTCTTTAGAATAAATGTCAACTGTCATTTTCTTAGTTTATCATCTTATTTTCTTAAAAAAAAGGGGAAAATGTATATAAGCAATAATGACAATCACTACATTATGAATAATTTATTGCTATTGTATGTAATCATGTAATCAATAAAGTGTAGTCTGATTATGAGTATTTTAAAATGTAATATAATTACAAGTACTTAGTTTTTGGAATCTGATTACATAATCCAGATTACATGTAATCAGTTACTACCAGCAATGCAAACCAAAATAGCGATAGAAAGGCAAAAAGTTACATACTGCAGCTTCAACTCCATTAATGCGTTTCTTAAGAAACTCAACAAAAACCAAAGACACAAGCAGTCGTTTTTTGTTGTTTGTTTTTTTCATTGTCAATATTTTATAGTTGTCATTTCATAGATACTGGCGCTGTACATGTCTAAATTCAGATTCAAGCACAATGCAGTCAGCAAATGCTTTTGGATGAAAATAAAAGAACCAAAGGCTGGAGTGATCAGGACCATGAATACTCTTATGTATAGATATATGTACAAAGGTCAAACTATATACAGATATATCTGACTCGACATACAGTATTTCTCCACAAAGCGTGGAAATGTAGCTTGCCGTTGTATACATTTCACAGAATTCTCCAAAATGCATATTCAGTGCAAATAATTGCTCTTTGTCATCATCAGGTCAGTACCACCGAAGGGCAACAAAGAATGGTAAAAAAATAAAATCATATTTTTGTCTTTATCTTTGCAAAATTTTAAACATGAAAAATAATCTCCTCGGGAACTAAAGTATGGTACTTGAAAACAATACTCTTCACATCTGTCAAACCTGGACTGATAATTACAGAGTTAATAACTATTACACTTTTCCCTGTTTTTCCAACCATTCCACTCTGAACTTGAAAGGTCACTAATAAAAAAATGCTCGGAGGCATGGAAAACCAGTCAATGATATTCACGTCGTCTTCACCAAACGTTTCCGACTCTATCAAAGCAGTCAACGTAAGAGCAGAAACACACTGACGAGGTACAACACTAATACAATGAAAATATTAGTCGATACTTAAACTCAAACACGAGTCCAGTCAAACGCACAGATGAACGCTGGGAATCTGGCAGCTCTGCTATCCAAACACTGATGAACCTCAACACCGAAACTAAACTAATAACTGCCTCTGATCACAAATCTACTGTTCACATTAGTCCTCAAACACACTTCAGTGATGCCATTTCATCCAGATGATATTTCAATGTACAACAATGAAATATAAAGGAATGTTTCAGTTTCAGTTTGACTGAAGCTCTATGGACATTACAAACAGAAAAACACTTGTTGACTGTAATTAAAATATAATTTGAAATGATATTAAAATATAATTTGTTAGTGTAACATAACACTTCCGCATTATACTAGTGTGATAAAAATGTTCATAAACATGTCACATTTGTAAGCATTTGGCAACCACTTTTTAAAATCAATTTATCATCAATTAATTTCATTTTATTAATTTGTCTATTTATTTGTAAGCATTTGGCTACCACTTAATTTTTATTTATTTCAATTTTTTTTTAAATCAACAATTATTTCATGTTTTATTTATTTGTAAGCATTTGGCTACCACTTAATGTTTCTCTCTCTCTCTTTTTTTTTTAAATCAACAATTCATTTTATTTGATTTATTTGTAAGCATTTGGCTACAACTTATTGTTTCTTTTGCTCTCTCTCTTTTATTATTATTATTTTTTAAATAATCAATTATTTAATTTTATTTTTTTGTCTTACAGGGTGAAATTCACAAAGCAATTTCCAGAAAATATTTTGACCCTAAAATCTACTATATTTAGCACGAAATAACCAAACCTTATTTTTTAGAATGATTTCTTGTGACATTATCTCCATGAAAATTGTTAATTTTCCCCACAAATTCTCATTACTGCAATGCAATGCAAAAAAAATTTAAAAATGCATGTAATGCAAAAAAATTTAAATGTTGTAAATTTCACATAATACTCAAAACTCTTTACATAGCTGCACATCTCTGCTTTTAAAAGTACATTTCTGTTTTAGGTACATTACTGTTAACAGCATAATTGGTTTGTTTGAAATTATGACATGACTTGACCTGAACCTAAAACATTCCTTTAAAAGGGGAAAAGTAAGACGTTAACACTATAAATGTAAATGAATCATCTCCAATTAAGCAACTACCTAACGAATAAAGTGCAAATCATTCAGAGACTGTTTGGAGTAACTGCACCGTTATTATCATCAGGAAACGTACGTGGCTCCAAATGCTCTTCAGAGAGACACACAAACACACAGATGAGATGAACAGACACCAAACTTCAACATTCAACTCTTTAAAGCTGATCTAAGTCATGAATAGAGTTGATATACTAAGACAAATTTAACTCCCATAACTTTGATTCTGATTTTTAGAGTATTTTTAACCACTGCCATGAAGAACAGCAAGCTCATCTTTTCAGAATTGTACAAAAATGTCAGTTTCGGACATTATGTATCATTATTGGATATGAATTGTGCATTAAATGTGCTAAAAGAGCATGGATCCCGCTGCATGCTTTCCAAATGAACCTCATGCAACTCTCTTGTGCTTGATCAGGGACGGTTTGATTAAACGCTGCACGCCGACAAGAAAAAAAATCTTATTGATCAATGTCTGGTGACCAACCTCCATTTAAAAAAGATCTAAAGACTGCTTATCATTCATACCGGGTGCACTATGTATACTTACACTAAGTATGTATATATGTACTTCTATTTCTAGAGTGCAGAGTGAATATACAAAGTGAAGAAAGATGCGCAGATACATGCTGCTAAATGAGCCAATGAGCTCTCCGTGGGAAGAGGACACAGGAGTCACGTTACTGACGGGATGTGGGGTAAATCTTTGGCTTCAGCCACACGTATCATCACCGGTACAAATAGAAGAAATGCCCAGTGTCTAGAAATGAGATGAAGAAACAGCAAACGATGTATTTCACATAGACATGAACACATGCAGATGTAGACATTCTACCGCAGTCCCTGAGCTGCTGACACAAACAGGCCTTTGCTCCTATTGGACGGGTGAGAGAATGCCGTTTAAACAGTCCGCTTTCCTATTGGCTAGGAACATCTGCTGTGCTGTGGAGGGCTGGAGTTATGCTGGCCCCAGCTACACTGCAGAGAATATCATCAAATCGCTGTTGGGTTTTGCTACCAATAGACTTCCAATTGCAGGGTGATAAAGCAGACCTGTTTCACCTCTATTTAGGATTGAACCTGCAACTTTTGTTAGCAGCCCATTATTTGTAACCATTAGGCTACCACCACCCCATGTTTCTACTTGTTGCTAATAATCAATCAATTTGCCTTATGAGGTGAATGTCACAAAAAAAAAAAATCTGATAATATTTCACCCTAAAATCAATGTTTTAGGACCATCAAGGTTTTTATTACTACCGTTACACTTTATATATATATATGTATTTATATAATAACAACATAATATTAAAGACAATTTGTAGGAAAAATGTGCTTAATTATCATTTAAATGGTCACAAGTCACAATGAGCAAAAAAAAAACATTGTAATGGTCCTAAAATAAGTAATCTATTTTTGTATGGAATATTTTATATATTTTTAGGACCTTTTTTTTACATTATGTGACTATTATTTCCATGAATAAATTATTATTTTTTTCTCACTTACTTTTTTATTTCTTCTAATTAAAATAAATAAATAAAAGTCATATTACTGTAATGCATTGTGTCTGGACTCTTGGAATTTAAAATCAGTACAAATATTAGCAGGATATACATATATGTGTTCCAATAATTAGAAGGATACTTTTCCCCCATATAACATTAGACAACTTGTAGGAAAAATGCAATAATTATCATGAAAATGGTCACAAATCATTATTGTCAAAATCATATTACTGTAATACATAATATATATATATATATATATATATATATATATATACACACCTTACAGAAATAAAAAAAACGCTCTTTTTTCCACATAACATTAGACAATTTCTAGAGAAAATTATCTTAATTATCATGAAAATGGTCACAACTAAATTAATAAATCAGTTGTAATGGTCCTAAAATAATAAGTAGAATTATTTTGTATATCTTATATTATATTGTATATAGATATTGATTTTGAGGTGAAATATGACCAGAACATGTTTTGAAGTTTCTTAACATTCACTCTTCAGATGTAAAAGTTTGCAGTAATCACATTAAATACTTTTGAAGCATGCTTATCCCATTAGTACTTCAGATAATCAATCTACACTTAAACTCTAATAAATCAGCGTGTGTAACTGTAATATCAGTGCACTAAACGTGTGCTGGAAGCAGGTTACTGTGGATGGAAGACCTCCGAGGCTCATGGCCCTCAGTTTGCAGCGATCTTCAGCAATTACACAGACAGCTGCCCTCCAAAAGCACATCTGATGGAGTGATCTCTGGCGGCCCTGTTAGCAAAGCAAAGACACGTGAGAAGCCAGGGCCGTATTTTGAAGCTAAACAGTGAAGAGCGGACACCGAGACGACGCAATGCCCTGTGCAGAATAAGGAAAAGCGATTGATTTTTGCCCCGTTCCCCACTAGAGAGGAGCTGCTTTTAAATCAGTTTTCACAAAGCCGCTCCCTCTGTTATTCTCTTATAAAGTGCTTATTGGTTTGCCTGTGAAAGGGGGGCGTGTGCATACGTAACGCACACGACACAGTGAAGAGTTCTGGGGCAGGACACCTCGATGATGTAAACGATGTGTGCAAACCCAAACGGATCACATGAGTGGCTATGGATCACCTATTTCAGCTTGAGCTCCATTTATGCATTCAATACAAAAAAAAAGCAAAGAGAAAAACTGAATATTTCCAGCAACCAAGCAAGCATGTTATTTTTTAAAAATGTTTTTAAGCATATAATTTTTCATTTTGTTCTAATTACCCTAATGATCTGGTTTTAAAGTACCTATACGGAAGAATCCGTAAGCACATATCTTCAATGCATCGCTCTCTATCCTGCATTTCAACCCCTCAGTCAGTGATGTGTCTTTTTTTTTTTTTTTTTTT
>NW_015547650.1:252266-252729 GCF_001515605.1 Sinocyclocheilus anshuiensis
GACCGGAGGATCAGGCAAAGGTGGGTGTGGAGCATCCGGTCCCATCTGGTTCCACACTAGGAGCGGTAGTCCTTTTTACTGTAGGGTTTGTTGCCCAGGATACTGTCCACCTCGTGCACGATGGAGGAGGATAACTTTGGAAGAACCTGCGAAAAGAGTTTCAAACTGAGTGTGGATTCTCTCTATATATATAGCTCTCAATAAAAAGTGTATCTTACAAAGTGGTTCTCTTATGTAAATGTACATGTAAATATTTGCACACCTTTCTTATTCATTTTTTAAATAATTTTGAGATTTAAAAAAATGAGCTAATTAAATATTTTAATTAATATTCACTAAATAATATCCTCCTAATATCTGAATATTTATAATATTTATATTTCCAGGTTATTCATGAATGTGATTACAACCAAAATATACAACCACACACATACACACACACATACATATACATACATATACA
>NW_015547650.1:254383-258560 GCF_001515605.1 Sinocyclocheilus anshuiensis
TGCATGCACAGTTTTAAGGCAGCTTTAATCGCCTTTTTGGTAACTTCATGACTTAACTGACCACGACATTGCATGCATGTAGTTTATTTCGCGCTTTGATATGAAAGGATACAGGCTACAGCGCACGCCGGCGCCTTTGTGCGCGCAATTGAAGATCACGCGCTGCGAGCACAGTACCGTATCCGCGCTCGCTTGACTCGCGCCTGGCGCTGAAGTGAAGTGGAGCGCGCGTCTGAAACGTATCCCGTTGTCAGTCATTCTGTGACTGAATAAATGCACTTCTTGTCAAGAGAAAAATTGACAGAAGCAGCAGTTGTGAGTGGGGTGGCCAACCCTAGCCCCGCCCCTGCGTTAATTGATTTTTAATGCGTTAAACTGAAATAATGAATCGCCTGCGTTAACGCGCTAATTTTGACACCACTAATATATATATATACTGAATTGATTGATTTATCTGGTGCACTCTTGAGATTGTATGCCAGTTACAATTACAACATGTTCCACACTTGCATCTTGTATGCAAGGCTTTCTTGTGAAAAATATAACATTTGGATAAGTGTTCAGATTAAATATATTCCACTGTATCAGTAAGAAGGTAAACAGATTAATCAAATAGAATATTAATTAAAATGTATGGGTCAGTTCAGTATCTCTGCAGTTCCTGTCCCCTTTGGCTTATCTTCTCAAGAGACTCAAAGAAAAGCAGTGCTAAGACCCTAACTCACCCGGTGAATATAAACTATCTTTGTTTTACGGGCTTTCAGGGACCAGATGCGTGATACCCATGACCATTTAACACATAAATTAATAATCCCGTCAACAAAAGAGACAATTTTATATATCCACGTCCAAATGAGAAGAATAGCAGGTCTATGACCAGGACCTTTTTACAACCTCCTTGACCTCAGGGTTTTCTCTGTGCTCCCCTTTCTCTAAATTCCAGAAAAACGCGCGCTTCTCTTTGAGAGACAAAGGAACACGCAAAACTCACTGGATGATTTCAAAAGACAATCATTTATGCGTATAAAAAGGCAACTATATTCACAAATAATATGTTGTATGCATTATATATGCTTGAGGTGTTAAAATCTAACCTTGCAACTTTAATCAATGTGTTTAACCCATTTTAGCAGATAAAGCTATTGATATGTTAAGTTTAGTGTTGAATGAAAGTGTCGTTGGCCACGAAGTAATATGAACAGAATAGTTAAGATATACTGATTTTAACATTCGCTGGACGAACCGCTGATACAGTTTAAGCTCCAAGTAGTTGAATCAGATCAACTTGAAGAAATCAACATCGAATCTTTATCAGACATCGATTCCTCTCAAAACCTGAGCTAAAATAATAATATATTCCCGACCATATTGACCCATGGCTAAGCTCCGCCCACCTTCTCAGACAGGCTTTACAGCTTTACAGAATGTCCCATAGGAACGGAGATCTTACAGCATGATTTGCTGTAAAATGGGCTCATAAAGTGATTAAAATCGAACGGATTATACTTATGAGACTGGAAAGCACATCATTATATTGTTAAACTGCCGTAACATGATTAAAATGGCAGAGAGTTTGAATCAGAATGGATGCAAATGCTTCTCACATCCAGCTAAGCACAGAAAAGACTCATTTGATAGCCATTAACTAAAACATCTGTGCAAGAATTATCAAAATATAGGTACCTTCTTTCACTATTAAGTGCTAGGCAATGTTTTATGTTGGGTTTGGGATAACTTTCAGTTAAAAATATCTTCTAATGTCTAATAATAGAGTGCTGTAGGGATGGTGTATCCAAAATCAGCTCCTCTGGTCCCACCGTGCTGAAGTCAATGGGTTTTTAGTTAAATGCTTGAAATAAGGTCTTTGATGAACACAAGCTATTCTACAACATCAAATACATCAAGTAATAGAGCCTTGTTTTTTTTCTTGCTGTTTATAATCACAATCTTACAAACTACTTGAACACAGACTTTAAGGGAAAATGTTTTTGAATATAAAGCCAGAAGTCATGTGACTCTGGTGTAGTTCATTTATAGCCTATGTTTAGCTTTTTACTTCTGTAACAATTTAGGCTTCAACATTCATTCAAGTTGTGTGAATTTTTGAAGATTATTATAATGAATGAAAGATGCAAGAAAAAGTGTTGCAAAGGGGTGAAACTTTCCATGGGAAGTTAAACTGGGGAATTTTGGAAATACTGTAACTGGAATAATTCTAGAATGGTAAAAATATTTTACAATTGAAGCTGTCTCCCAAATCAGCGTGTTACATCAAACTATAACCAACATTCTCGTATGATAACACAAAACTGGCCAGCAGAAGGCAGAAGAAACAGCATCACAGTTGAGCTAGTTAGCACCATGAAAGCTGGCCTATTAAATTGTCAATGAAAATGTAAGCGAGCTTACATTTAGCATATAAATGCGGACGGAATAGCAGAATCTAGTCATAAAAACGGAATTTACTGTATAATGCAGAATGACATGGAATTTGCCAAATTTTGGATGGATCCATAAGTAGGTCTGTCAGTACACTTAAATGAAAAGGTGATATGGACTAGTGTCTGTGAATATTAAGCCACAAACATACCAATGAATCCTGCATGTTCTGCGTGTCTCTGTGTGAATAAATGATGCAGATGCATGGTTTCGTTTACTACACACATACCGATCGCTGTTTTCAGTCTCTGCCACCTCAAAATATGAGTACATGAACACAAGAACATAATCTCTAGAACTGCTGTGAGAGTCAGGTCATGAGAATTTTACCCTTTCTTTTGAGTAAAACTATCGTCATATATACAAGCAGAAATCTAAAGGTCTTCACAGCAGCCCGTCAAAATAAAAGTTTGGTTTAACTTGAAGAAACTGTGACAGAATTATATTACTTAATAATAAATGCATTAGTAGTAGTAGTAGTAGTAGTAGTAGTACTATCATTACATTAAAACATTATTTACCAGAAAAATGTAAATACACAACACAATATTTCTGGAAAAAAAGAATGAATATATATATATATATATATTTTTTTTTTAATAAAATCAATTAATTAGAGATGCTTTTGATTGGAAAAAAGAATTTGGTAAAAATAAAACTGAATTTGAGAAAGAAAATAAAACATATTTCATAAGGCCTTAAAATGTAATTTTTGTTAAACTTCTAATGTTTAATATTGTGAGTTTCATGATTTCCATCAATTAGACATGCAGAGTCTAGAAAAATTAAAACAGGATCCAGAAAAATTATAATTGAAAAAAAAAAAACGGAACTTGGAAAAATAAAATGGAATTTGGGAAAAAATTTAATGGATTTCATAGGGCCCTAATATCTGATTTACTGGCAAGCTAGCTACTGTATAAAAACATTGTGATTTAGTATTTGCGAGTTAAACTTCAATACCATAGATCTAACATATTTACCCTATTAATATCATCAAAACTTACTTGACTGGATGTAGTTTGTTGGGCTCAAATACAGTAGTGTGGCTTTAATAGACCTGCTGTAGTGTGCAGGCTTCTAGAAATTATTGGTGCAGGTGATTCAAATTTCAAATTCACGTTAAGTCCCATGGAAAGTTTCCCGGAATTTTGCATCCCTAAAGAATGAACTTTTGTTGGTCACAGAGCTAATTTTTTGCAATGATCCGAAAGCCAATGAAACTGGAGCACTCTATATGGCAGCAACACTGGGATTGGTCAATAATGATTTTAAGGCGGGGCTTAAGCATTTGATTGACACTTTCCACATGCACATATGCATCCTCACCTGTATTGCTCCTATATTCTCCATGAGCTGATCCGTGCTGGAGGCTCCAAGGAGCACAGAGCTCACACCTTCATTTCTCAGGCACCACGCTGGAGACGAGCAGCAAATATGTTGAACATACAGCATAAATAACATCATACACAACACATTACACTCTTAAAGCAAAACCTACCCATCACAAAAAGATAAATGTTCTATTTAAAACAAAACATGTATATGTATATACAAATTAAGCCATTTCCTAAATTAAAGCATCTACTTCTCCCACTCCTACACACACTGAAACATCTCACCAAACACACAGCAGTTATCAGACCACTCTGTTACCATGGCTCCCAGCACCAGGACACACTGAGCGAGCTCAAAATCAGAGCTGCACGAGCTTTTTTTTTTTTTTTTTTCCCAGGAA
>NW_015547650.1:258781-269613 GCF_001515605.1 Sinocyclocheilus anshuiensis
AGGGCTGCCCGAGCTTTTTTTTTTTTTTTTTTTTCGCAGGAAGACGAGCGATATCTGCAGGAGTGCAGAGGAGGTGTAGAGGAGCCATGCTGACCGCTGCCGTTCCCTAAACACGGTCCATGCAACACCGCCGCCACACACAGACCGGAAGGAGGAACTCTGTGGGGATTTGAATCCCTCCTGGGAGTTTGTTTGTGTGCGTGCGTGAGTGTGTGCGTGCCATCTGTGGCACGGTGTGTTGGCACTGCAGTGTGTTTACTGTACTGCTATGTGTGTGTGTGCGTGTGTGTGTGTGCCTGTAATACGGCGGCCATTTGGAAGCGTGTTTATATTTTTCAAGGCAACACTGTGTCAAATGCTGCAAATGATATGAAGCATTTAGCTCTGATGTTCTGGGTAAATCGACAGTGGAGTTTAATAGATTTTAGCACTTTACCCCTAACAGATTGCTTTGTCTGAACACACACACACAGACACAGAGACAGACAGACAGACAGACAGACAGACAGACACACACACACACACACACACGCACACACACACAGAAGGGTAGTGCATATGGAATACAATCATGCCGAAACTGTAACAAAGGAAAATCATTAACTAGTGTTGGGGTAAACTAAATGTAGTGATTTTACTATTTCTTCCAATTTGTATTACTACTTTTCTAGTATATTTTTTAGTGGTATAATTTGATAAAACACTACATTAGTTTTATGTCACAATGTATTGCACATCAGTGAGTTGAGGCAAAAATTCATGAGTGAATTGATTCACTTCGATCGTTAATTTCAATCAGGGTTATTAAACTAGGGTTATTATTAAAAGTAAAACTATATATATAACTATTAAAACGTATATAAAACTATTTCAGCTAGTTGCCAATGCAACACTTCATTTAGTTTCTGTTGAATTACCAAAACAATTCAAACTGAAATAGAATTAATAAAATCTATATAGATGTATTAAAGGGGTCCTATTATGCTTTTTCACTTTTTTAATTTTAGTCGGTGTGTAGTGTGTATGTTTGGGCATAAAAAAGATCTAGAAAGTTACAAATCTCAAAGCACAACATGAGGGAGTACAGTGCCTGCTGGATTCGCCCAAAAAGCTTTTGTTGAAAGACGAAGCAAGGGGCGTTGCAGTACTGAAACACTGTCTAAGCTGTTCGCCAATCACAACGCACTGGGACAACTAACCAATCACAACACATTTTGTTTTTCGGAAGGTGGACCTTCATCAAAGCCGGAACTATCTATCTTTATCTAATACTATTTTTATCTTTAATTATTTGTTAAGAAATTTCAATGTAGTTAGCTCCTTTTGTTTGTAACTTACTGCAACAACTTTATCAAAAGAGAAGCTTCACTGCAGTTTAGCTACTTTATTAATTTACAGCCTCCTATCAATAACACACTATGATGTCATCCCTCAAAATCATCTGCCCATTTACATGCATGCGCAGTTCATTAACCCTGACAGCAGATCTGACCCACAGCACTATTTTAAAACACACTGGCAGCGGTGTAAATGAGCAGCGGTGGCTGTGTACCGGTGCTTGTGCGGGGGAAGAGGGATCTGCACAGCCTGGGAGGGGCTGGCAACCCACTAATGAGGTGTGAAATGTAATGTACGACTGCATTACAGGACAGGTGAGGGAAGGGGACGTGATTCTATCGGCCGCTGCTTTGGGGATTGAGGTCCTGTCAAGATTTTTATTCCCCAGCGTCCTGCAGTCGATGAATCACAGAGGGTGTGCTGTCACGTACACGCTGCCAATTTATGACTTTTGTGAGGTCGGGAAGATGAGGGACTTCCTGAAACTTTATGCATCTGAGTTATGAAGGGTATCAGACTGGGGTGGGTGCTATGACGGCGGTATAGACTGTATGACGACAGTAATGTGTGCTGCTATACCATTTATACCACGGTAGACACATTTGTGGGGTACGATTGAGCAGGACTGCTTCAAGTCATAATTTAAGTCAGTGAGAGCGATGAAGAAACACGCAGTAATGCGAAAATACAGAGTGGGAGCTGACCAAACAAGCTAAGACAAAGAAGAATGAGCTTCTAAAGAATAAGTTTTACTGTTTTGCTTGCTGTGTTTCAAAATGTAAAGCAGTTTTTGCATAAATGCCAGAATTTGTTTTTACAAATAATTATTTCAATCGGATTAAAAAAAAAAAAAAGAAAACTTTTTAGAATTATTTGTTATAAACATTTTTTTGATGAAAATAATTAAGAATACAATAAAATAATTAATTTTTTTAAAATAAATTATTTTGATGAGATAATTATTAAAATAAAATAAAATTTAAAAAAAAATTAAAAAATAAAATACTTTTTGGATTATTTGTTATAAATAACTTTTGATAAAATAACTAACAATAAAATACAAACTTAAAATAAATTATTTTGATGAGATAATTATTAAAATAAAATAAAATTTAAAAAAAAATTAAAAAATAAAAGACTTTTTGGATTATTTGTTATAAATAACTTTTGATAAAATAACTAACAATAAAATACAAACAAAATAATAAAATAACAATAATAATAATAATCATTCCTTTTCTGGGTTATTTGTTATATATAATTTTTGATAAAATAATTACTAATAAAAGTATACAAAAAAATTTGTTTTAAATAATTAAATAAGCAAAACATATTACCACATAGCTGTCTGATACATAAATTGTTTTTGTTAAATTTCAGACAAAAATAAATAATATATTGTGTTACACACCATTACAGTGATATAAAATTGCTTTGTGATAAGATTTTGGTCTTACCGCCCACCCCTAGTCTTAGCACGCGCGCACACACGCTTTGAGTGTCTGTATCTGATGGTTTTGCCTTTAACTGGACTATTACAGTGTGCAGCAGACCGTGATCACGAGCTCTCAGCTCTCAAGATTAGATTACTGTACTTTGAAAGGATGTACTTAAATCAAAGCGTCGCAGTCTTTATAAAAGACTTCGCTCTAGATCGTACAGCACATATTTCTTTGAAATATTACACTCCATTCTCTCTGTAAAGCATTACACAACACTTCCCATCTCAGATACCACACTGAGCATCATAAAACACTATACGAAATCGATTTTAAACTATTATATTTATCCCTACACTTAAGCAAGAATACGATGCTGGGAGGAACACTCTTCCATTAACAGCCACAAACTAATTGCATTTGTTTGGTGAAGCCATCCGCAGACGGACAGACGCTTCCGCTCCGGCGGTCTGAGGAAGGGGAGGATGAGAGGGGGAGAGGATGAGCGAGGCACAGGACGGACGGACAGACAGACAGAAAGAGGCGATTTTGCTGATTTTCGCTAAAATTTCATGACCCCCAGAATATTTTGTTGTATGAATATCTGAACATGCAACACGTCAAAATAAAGATCAGACCCTCTACTTTCAAACATAAAAATCTGTTTTATTCTAGCTTCAAGCATTGTTGAATGTAGGTAGGTTTCATTAAAAGAGCAACATTTTGAGCAAAAAGCTGAGAAAATCACTCTGTAACATTAGGCAGTTTTCATTTATATGCGGTTAGTGTTGATACTGTGTTTTTGATCGGCACTTTCTAGACTCATTCAGGAGATGCGTAATAGCGCCCCCGAGCATAAAACAGTGAAAACACTGAAACCCGGAAAATTCTGTGTTTGGCAGGGAAAGAGTTAAATAAAGCTGTAATAAAATAAGATACAGTGCACAGCATAAATGAGTACACCCCCTCTGAATAAATATAAAAGATGTATTTTCTTAATGATCACTAATATAATTAATATAATTCATGGAAAGATGGCAAAATTGAAACATATTAAACATATACTTAATAAAAACAACAAAATATATGCCAATATTTTCTGTAAGATAAGTAAATTAGCCAATTTTGTTTAAATGAAGGATTGCAGAAATGAGTACACCCTAGATTTAATTCAGAAAATGTATAATATTATAGTACTTAGTATGTCCTCCAGAACTTAAAGTACACTGCTCTGACCCTTCTTGGCACTGAGTGTACAAGTTCATGACAAATTTTCACATCTGTGCTGTTTAACTCCTGGAGGACGAGCTCCTTGAATGCCCTGGTCTTTAATGAGGAGTGTTGCTCAGCTCGTCTCTACAGAATCTCTCACAGCAGCTCAAGAGTGTTAAGATTGAGTGAAATACATGTCCACTGAAGGATTTTCACCTTAGGAGAATTAATATATTAAAAAAAAATGCCCAAAAATGCAAGGAATGAGGGGAGGGTAGCATCTTCAGTTTCAAGTTTTTGTATTACATCACACAGTAGTGTGTGAATTCATGCCAGCATTGATAACTCTTTTTCTAGCAAAAATTCACTCATCACTAAATGAAAGCTTAAAGTGAAGACCTGATTATTTCAGGAGCCTTATCACAAGTCCATTGTTTTTTAATGTTGGTGCTACTTCTACTATATTTTCACACTTAAAACAATAATTTGGTATCCTTTTGTACCATTGTCCTCTTTTATGCTAAGAAATAAGTCACCTGGCAGTTCTCTCCCAAGTGGTTCCACTGCTGCCAGCATTAAGTCTGAGTATGATTCAGTGGGCTATATAACACTTTTAATTGTCAGGAAATTACTTGTCTTTAAAAGTTTTGGTTCAATATACTTACCTGTTGATCAAAAATAGCCTTAAACCTACAGTATACACTTTTTTTGTTTTTTGTTTTATTTAGTAACTTTCAGGAGGGTGTACTCATTTTTGCAACACAACATTTTATCACTTTGATAAGAAAATCTTATTTTTCTGAATAATTTTGGCATTCTTCTTTGGTAATTGATCAAGCAGGCTTGTTGGAACATTACATCTCCAAATAACCCTAACATGTCTTCTAAGTAAAGAGTAATTGCTGAATTTGTTAACTTTTAGAGGGGGTGTACTCATTTATGCTGTGCACTGTATAAATACTAGAGCAAAAACCTAAAACGTAAGAAAAATGTTTGGGAAAAAAATAGAAATGTTAAATTAAAAACTTAGAACAGCTTGGCTAAGTAAATGTCAGATTCTAGTAAATTTGGACTTCATGTTGACTTTAAAGTAAAACCTATCATTTGTACTGACTAGCAAAAGCATGTTTGTGTGTGTGCTAGAGCAGGATAAATAATCCAGCTTCAGGTCCATCATTGGTAGATATGAATTAACAGTGGAAAAGGACCAGTGTGGTCTAGTGATCTAAACACTCATGGGTCTCCAAATCCAACGGACCCATCACTGTTCAGACCACCAGCACGGTTCTGTTATAGTCAAGTGTCAATCTACATGTATGTTACACAGAGGTAACAAGATATCAGGAATGATCAACAGTGTGACACAAGACTACAGGAGGAAGATGATGGGTCACAAAAACACCAATGAGCCAAAAACATGCGACTACGCCAACATAGAGCTCGGGAAACGGGTGCTTTTAGTGTGCACTTGTGTGTGTGTGGTTTAGTGTGCTTGAAAGAGATGGAAACACTGATAAAACAAGTGCCAATCCTCCTCAGAATTACCATAGAAACTCATTCACATAAAGAAATATATGTTGAAGATCAGGCATGTGGATTCATGCCATCAACAACACACACATCTACAGGAAAACACCAACTACAGAACCTGGAAGGCATGGAACACATTCCCATTAGAACACCAAACACGAAGGAATCACATATGAGGCCACCAGGAAGAGGAGGAGGAGACAGGGAGACTCATGGGATATGTAGTACCTTCAGTGAGGCACGAGAGTAGGCCGGCACCCCGCTGTCGTATTTCCCTGAGATTATCCCACAGGCCAGCGGGGACCATGTCATCGCACCCACACCTGAGAAGACAGGTCAAACCCCATTGAAAAGATGCATCTGGTCAGTGTTTCTGTGGCTTGAGCGACAGCAGCATCACTCACCGATCTTATGGAAGAGCTCTGGAAGCTGCACCTCCACCTTCTCCCTCTGGAACATGTGATACTCCGACTGTTCGCAGATTGGTGGGATCTGGTTGAACTGTCGGGCCACAGAGTATGCTTCCTACAACACACAAGCAAAATGATAAGGTTAGTGTTACGTATGAATGCAGCGCCATCTGAGCCAAAACTGAACTTAAAAAGGTAAAATCATGGAAAACGGGATTTCTCTTGCTCTTTTTTGATGAAATGTGTGACAAAATTCAACACTCCCTCCCCAGTCCATCTGGACCATATATGTATTGAAACTAAACTGTAAATCATCAACTGCACCTTTTTAGTCTGAAATTAATGTAATGGGGGAGGGAAAACAACTTATAATACACACACACACACACACACACACACACACACACACAAAATGAACAACAATTCACAAACACAAAAAAATGTCTTTGTCCATGAAAAAGTCCTTTAACTCAGGGTTATTATAGATAACAAAAACTAAAACCATGAAAGGAACAAAAAAATAAATAAAATAAAAATTCGGTTACCTCAAATAAACTTTAACTAAAATAATAGGGGAACTTCCGGTTAACTTCCAGTTCTGTGTTTGTTTATCGGTCTGGCTAGTGGCGCTGACTACAAATGCAGTTAAAGTTAAGGTGATGAGTAGACTGAAGTTGGACTCAGGTTGTTGTGCTGTGGGATGTGTTTCCCATACATTGATTTATTTGTGGCGGCCCGTCACAATATCAAAACTGACCACCACAACTTCGTTGAATAAACATGAGCACTGCACATTTCAAAATCAAAATGCGGCACGGGTGTTTTTATATCACTGTATCTCTGAAGGAAACCGACTGCCTTCCGAAAATTTCCGATGACATTTTCATTTCATCTCGCATGTAATGCCTGATAAAGCAGTGCTTGTGAGCGGAGCGCTGCTTTGTGTACAGCCGTTACCGGGGAAACCTCCATCGAAAACATACTTTGCTTGTTATCAGAAATAATCTACTCTAGAGGGACTTTGCTGTTGTTATTGATTCTTTGCGGAAGTCTATCAGAAGTTAAGTTTGGGCCACAAAAGTGCGCATGCGGAGTAACGTTTGTTTATGTTGTTGACTTTGAAACCATCTATACATAATTTAGTTTAATGTGATGTACTGTACTAAAAGAACTAAAACCAAAATAAAAATCTATAGACATTTTTAAAAAATCTAAAATTCTATACAAAACTAAAAATCTATATAGACATTAAAAAATGTAATGCTAAACACAAAAAATACTAAAGCTTTAACTAAAACTAAAATGAAAATACAAAATACAAAAAATATATATAATAGTATCTCTATGATACTAAAATAAGACACTTTAACACAAATTACTCCTTTGAGCCAGGTCTTTGAATCTGTTTTATGAACAAATGACTCTTATGAATGAGATCTTTGAATCTAAGGTCAATATAATTATCAAGTTTTAATCTATAAATATCTGGACTTGACAAGTCATAAAATAGATAAAAACAACTAAAATAACATACTGATAATTGTCATTAATTTATTAAAAAAACAAAAAACATTTGATTTTGAGAAGTCAAATTTAAATCACTGCATCTATAACAAATAAGACAATTATCATGTCACTGATTAGTAAAACAATGATAATTATAAAGTGACACTAATCTATACAAACCTCCCTGCTCCCACAATATGAAAAATCATTCACTGCAGCCTTGCAATCAGGTCACCCAATTTAATAAACAAAATTTCCCTAGACTACACTTGGATTCTTCTGTCAAAACAACAGAACGCTTTTCGAATTATCAGTCCATGTAAAATTCGGTAAATGGTGGAACATTATCAGACTTAATTATTGGGTGATGGGAAAGAAAACCAAATTATGTACAACATGTTACGCATAACTAGACAAATGAGTTGTGACTGACGAGGCATCATTGAACACAAACAACAGATTGTCTTTTAACATTCTGTCAGTGTAAACGTTTTGTCTGACTCAGTGCAGTGCTGTTTTAGATCTCCGATCTGCCCAGTATTTAAGGTTAGACTGTCTCACTGACAGCACCTATTTAAACAGAAGCATCTTTAGATTCATCAAGAGTTCTTCAGGAACAAAAGCAGCCGGTGCCGAAGCTGATTACAGGGGTGCAAACATCGAAAAGTTAGGAGACTGTGACTCACCATGATTTCCATCGGACTCCAGCGTGATGTTCCCCAGTACATCGCCATTCCCTGATTGATCACATGGGTCATCGCCCGCACAGTCTCTGCCAATCAGACCGCAGATTTTCAGAGATTTACAGCACCATACATCATATCACGCTGCCATCAGAATGTGTCGGTACGGGTGAACGTGTGAAATATTAACAAGCAAAAGAAAACAAGCTTGATTAATGCAAGGGAGGGGAGTTTAAATGATAAATCGCTTCTGGATCAAGCTGAAGAATTTGAATCAATACGACTAAGACAAAATAAACAACTTGTGCTTCGGGTCAATATCAACCTCGGCTCAAGGAAAAAAAAAAAAAACACTTCAAATGAGGGCTGGAAAAGATCCATCCTTAATAATCAACACCAGCCGTGTCAAAACATCAGTCTTATGAGCTTGAGAGTCATTTACTGCTCTCACTTGACTACCGGTATATGAGATCTGTCTAAGAGCGCAAGAGAGAAGCAGACTATTGAAGTATCAAGCTCTTTAATGACAAGAAAAGCAGATGTCTACAGACCCCTGAGCTGTTTGTGTTTCAACCATTGAACTGTGTGAACTTTCTAAAGGGCAGCTAGGCTAATAAATGTAGATCAAATAACATTTCTGCCTTGCTTTTAAAAGAGCAGCCACCCTTTCTCCCGAAAACATTGGTTGAGATTTAATTCAGGCTGGCGTCTTACAAAAGGCCAAATGGGAAAATTGCAAAGATCTTGCTTGCACATGATTTGAAGAATCAGTCTGGAGCACAAACAGCACATGAGTTATAGTAGAGTTTAAAGGGGACCTACTATGCAAAATTCACTATTGCATGGTGTTTGGACATAAATGTGTGTTGGAAGTGTGTGTACACACAACCACCTTATAATGATAAAAATCCACCCACTTCTTTTTTTTTAATCCCCATAAATCATAAGCAGTGTCTCCCAACTACCTGTTTTCCGACTTGGTGCTAATGTGACGTCACATTAGCCACAGGCCCCGCCCACGAATGTTGACAGACACTGCCGTTTTAACATAGAACCGCCCTGAGCGAGTTCACACACAGCGAGTTGTACACAGTCCGCCATTGCTGCACTGACGAGAATGTCTCCCAAGTGTTTTAGGTGTTCTGTAGGTGGATGTATGAATCCACATAGCTCTCTCCTTATTCCCGAAATCTGAGCCGCTGAAGACAAGGTGGATTAATTTTGTTTTAGAAGAAAATGCTCCCTCAACTCTACCGAAATTCGTTTATGTCTGCGCGAATCATTTTACACCGGACTGCTTTGTGAATGAGGGTCAGTATAAAGCAGGTTTTGCACAAAAGTTGCTCCTGAAGGATGGAGCAGTGCCAACTGTTCGTGATCCAGCTACACCTCCAGAAGAAATAAGTATCACGCATTAGTTTTCCAAATTGCCTTTCTGAAAGACCTTCTTGGCACTTTGTAAGGCTAATGCTGCTAAAGCTACAATTGTCTGTCTGTTTTTACTGATGTTACCTTCACGTGCTACCAGAATGATCGTGAATAGGAATGTGGGAGTTAAAATTGCATATGAAAGCAATGTGAAGTCGACCGCTGGAATTAGTCGAGCTCATAATCACAAGTGGGGCTTATAAAGTTTGTAATAGCATGCGATGGCACCATGAGTTATTTTTATCGTGCTGTGCTCCTGTCTGTGTAATTCATAAAGTGCATTTTTTTATGCACAGTACAATCAGATGACTGACTTTTAAACCGAGTGTGTTTTCTGTAAATATAACAGGCTTGTACAAATAGTGGAGTGTTTATTTGCAAAGGTTAACACCGGTATTGCTGGAGCTTGAGCTCTTGAAGCTCCGCCCTCTTCTCCGGGAGCACCAGCTCATTTGCATTTAAAGGGAAAGACAAAAACGGCGCGTTTTGGCTCATACCCTAAAAGTGGCAATTTTAACAAGCTATAAAAAATTATCTGTAAGGTATTTTGAGCTAAAACTTCACACACACACACTGGGGACATCAGAGACTTATTTTACATCTTGTAAAAAGGGGCATAATAGGTCACCTTTAATATTTAAAGGTTTAGAGCAAATTAATTGAGATTGAGATGTACCTTCCATGGGTGTGTTGGGGTCTGGTCTGTTTGCAAACACTACGTCCACATACTCTAACTGCAGTCTCTCCAATGATGCCTTCAAACCTACCGAAGAGTAACACAAATCAATTCAGCACACGATTAATTGAATGAACGAGGCATTTAAAGCAGTTCATGTCAGCTGCAGCTCTGTAACATGTAAGCTTTGAGGTCCACTCACCTTCTATAATGTGTTTTCTTGACAGTCCTCTCTCAGTCTCTGCTCTAGAAAACAGCAGTATATGTTGTTGCAATGGTTATGCAATTATCATTGACGCCAACTTTAGTAAATTATATTGCTAAGACATTACTTGGTTTAATATTAGAAATGAGGCCAAATTAGTTTATTCAATTCAAAATATAACACTATTTCAAAGACTTAAGTGTTCATATACCAGAAGTAAAAAGCAACAGCTACATTAACTCACAAGTGTAACATTAAAGCTTCAGAAGTATTGTTTGCATAATGCCATGATTTATTTTATAATAAATATTAAACATACATACTTTCCACCCCAAAATATTTTGGTTGTAATGACTAAACTGGAGCGTCTGCAAAAAAAAAAAAAAAAAAAAAAGGGCACACTTT
>NW_015547650.1:269823-270381 GCF_001515605.1 Sinocyclocheilus anshuiensis
AAGGTTTGAAAAAAAAAAAAAAAAAAAAAATAGGTCACACTTTTTGAAAGGCTTTTAAAAAGTAATTATCAAGTGGCTTGCAGTAACCATTTTAATTTCAAAGGAATGCATGGTCATACATACATGTTTATTTAGCTGCCTAAATGAGGACATAGCACAGACATCTGCTTTCATGTAAAGGTTAATAAATATATTTTATATTCATGTAAATTTTGTTATTACATACATAAATAAATGCAATTACATGCATATATGCATGTATATATACACACACAGTATACATATATACACACAAACACTAGTAACTGCTTACATGTAATCTGGATTACATAATCAGAATCCAGGAAATTAAGTACTTGTCGGTTATATTATATTTTAAAATGCTCATAATCGGATTAGTTACTTTTTAAGGATTGTATGATTACATATTTTTCACATAATTCACTACCACTTATATATATTCACAAGAATATCCTTTCCTCAAACGGAAGTTGTCATATTTAGCTCACTTTCTCTCACACATTGTAAGTAAGTAAGCCCACACACAGACACAGAAGA
>NW_015547650.1:270496-271522 GCF_001515605.1 Sinocyclocheilus anshuiensis
ACACAGACACACACACACACACGCACACACACACACAAATGTGAAGATCCTTTCTTGCAGAGAGCTCAGTTACTCTTCATCTCATTATGCAGAAACTGTGAGAGCCCACCCTGCTTTAAATTAAAACATCTTAACAAAAGGGCTTCTATTAACCATGAACCTCCTTTAGCTCGTGTTAAATTACACACACATATATCAGGACATCAACTGCACAATAAACACACCCATGCGACTGTTTCATAATTCAATATCTACATGGGACATCTACGGGGTGAGCCAGGCTTTAATAATTTATATTTCTGCCTGTCTGGGGTTGCAGTGGCACAATCTTCGGCTGAGTTATCAGCACAAGATAAGAAGCGGCCGAAGGAAATGAAAAGCTGTATGCTGTTAATGAACATACCTCCATCCTTTCTTCTTTATGATGTTGCCCAGCACCATCTCCGCCCTGCAACAGAAAACCAGATGGTTATCGGACTAATCCGTCATTTTATTGACATATACAGCCAACAAAACAGGCCGCTGAAGGGACATTTCAAAGTTCAGTAAATTACCTCTTTCAAGACGGCAATATCATACAATACATGGCAATTAAAAGCACACTTCAATGCCACAAGACTCTATTTAAGGATTTTTATGAAAACATACAAAACAAACAATAATACTGTCAACCAAGAAAAGTTTTGCTTTTTTGTCTCTTTTTCCCATTTCTCATTGGTGTAGCATTTGGATCAATCAGACACTTTTCATTAGATTTAACAAATCAATTATTCATTAGATTAACAAATAGTCACAGACTCCTCACCCAATAAACATACTGGGTGCCAGAATATCTGTGAACGACACCAGGCCCCTGGTTACCATGGCAACCAGGACCCCTCAGCCAGATCAGATACACTTTTACGACCTACAAGTATGTAGAGAGAATCTTCCTTCTACTCAGTTCTCTATAAAACAGCCACATAATGCCCATAAAAATGGACTCTTCTCTAATTAATTCATAGGAAAACCTTTCTTTGAATGACC
>NW_015547650.1:271735-283543 GCF_001515605.1 Sinocyclocheilus anshuiensis
AATACCATGCTCTAAGACAAAGAGTCGTAAACTTTCCCTCCAAAATTGAAAGTCACCATTGGCTCTGTGACCTCCCGGAGGTGTCAGCTCAATAGGAGATAAAGCTCTCACATCAGTGACCCGCCTCAGTCTAGGATCTCAGCTGATATCTCTCTTAGCTCTTTTTCACTTTCCACTGGGAAGAAACGGCCAATCACCATCGAGTCAGAACATCTTTGGAATTCATCACTCTTCAAGCCCGGAAGAACGTGATCGCAAGTCCAAAACCTTGAAACCATCAAGACTTTCATCCGAGACTGCATCCGGACACTCGTCAACGACCAAGGCAATGCAAGTATTGTACATTTAACCAAACGAAACAGAGGTTTAGTATAAGCTGTAGACCCCGTTCTAAAATGGCACTGATGGTTTCACTCAGGTGGTTCTGACTCATTTTCCATAACTGCCTTCTCTGGTTTCTCTAATGGCTTCATTCATCCACTGAAAAAGGGGGGTCGTCTTATAATCAGGGTCATCTTATATTTGGGCCAATACGGTAATTGTAATTAATGGCGTGGACTCTTCCCCTTTCCCTTCCAGATGCCAAATTTATGGGAGGAGAGCATTCAAATGAATCACGCAACGTGATTTACTAATGTTTGCACTAGTCAAATTACTGGTATTTGCGCCATTATTTAACGCCCAAAAAAAATCATGTCTTAAAGCAGGCGGTAATTTGCGCTGCTCTTGGTAGATTGTGTTGGTCATTATGGAAATGATCTGGCTGTGTGCGCATTGTCAGTAAATCACCTGCAGAATTTCCCCTCCCATCGGCTCTTTTATGGAATTGCGCTCTAGCGCTAATTTGTCGTTTAGTAAATCTGCCCTTGATGTTTAAATATGCAAATGAGGCTAATCAAATTAAATATAAACTAATTTGCATGTACTTTTTTCACTCCATACATCAGAAAATACAGTCAACAGCCATACAAATATAATTTGATATTTTTAGGAATATAACGTTGTTTAAATGATGTTGCTAAAAATAACATTAGTTTGTGTATTTGGTGTACCCTTTAAAATCAGGCAAATGATATATGAACAAACTTCAAAATATAGATTAAATACAACTACACTGTTGGTGTAGAGGAGGAAAAACTCATTTTGAGAAAACAGCCTATAAAGATATGTACTGTAATTGAAATCTACAGACACAAATGGATAAAGTGCAATAAAACAAATACTTAAATGTGTATTTTGGATGTTTTCTTTTTTCTAGTCTGAAACAATACATTATAGCCAAATATATAATAGGCCAAAATTTCAAAAGGATTTTGCCTGTAGTGTCTTGCTTTAAAGCGGTAAGGTATGTGAATGGGTAATTAACACAACCTGGGTGCTAAAAGCATATTTAACTCCCTGAAAAATGTGCCTCCTTTTCATACGCAGATGAGGAGAAGTGACAGCAACAGCCTGGAGACTAAAATGCTCTCTGGCAGCCATTAGTGACGCTGAGGGTGCTAATTGAGCCCAATGAGGACACGGTCCAGGCTGTGATTGTCCTGGTGAGTGAGATTATCCCTCAGGCCGCACACTAGTCAATTCAATGAACCGCTGTGCTGTAATTTACTGCTTCACTATTAATCTCTCTAAAAATCCTTCTGCAATCTTGTTTTTTCCTAGTATGGCATCTTATGGGAAGACAAATAATGTTAAAGGAATACTTCACTCTAAAATGAAAATCACCCTTATTTTGCTCCAAACCCCTTGAGTTTGCTTCTCCTCTTCAGTGCTGCTCTTTTTCATTTAGTGAAAGTGAATGAAGCAAGACGCTGTCACGCTCCAAAAACAGTAAATGTTCTTCTTAAAGTTCAACAATATCCCTCTCCATTCAGTCTCATTAAATGGAAACCAGCAGTGTGATTTTTTTTATTTTTTTTTGTAATGCACAGAAGGAAACAAAATGGGGTTTGATCTTATAGTTCAGTAATTAAATTTTTAACTGTTGGGTGAATGAACCTTTTAACAATAAAGTTTGGCAGAAATGTTTTACTAGTTGTGCCATAAGGCAGTGTTGTTTTAAGTAAATCTAAAACTAGTAAAAATGTTTTTGTAAATTGAAATAAAGCTGAAATAATACAAAATATAAATATTAGATGAAAACTTAAACAACGTAAAACACACACACACACACACACACACACACACACACAGCATAAATTAGAAATGTTGCCTTGGCAAGTAACTGAAATAAACAATGTTTAAGTAATAAAATAACTAAAACTAAAATAAAAATTGACTAAAGCTAAATAGAAATATAAGGAAAAATACCAAAAGCACATAACAAAACTACTAAACCTAAACTAAAATTAAAATAAAATCAGAAAGGGAAAAAAGCTAATTAAAAATAAATACTATAATAGTTTATAAATAATACTAAAATAACACTGTCTTCATGTGAACTAACATGTCTTTTCTCAAGCTTTTAACTAAGTAACTTACTGAAAGAAAAGGTCCAAAAGCGAATATAAGACATGCAATTTTTGCATTGCACACAAGTGAAAGTCAGCTGGTCATTATCATCAAATAATAATAAATAATAAAAAATAAATAAGATAAAGCACACCTGCTCACTGTAAACAATCCATCTTATATATGTACAGCTATGTGCATACAAAAATAAAACAAATTTTTATTAATCCTTAAAAAATAAATATTATTATACAGTACATTATTCTAAATGATTGTTATTATAAAAAATATCTGATAATAAAAATATTTGATAACAGAAAGCTGTGACTTATCAATCAGAATCAAGTATTCCAGAGAGTTGTGCAAGTCCAACAAACTAATCAATCTATCACAAAGATGGATGAACATCTTTAATCTTGATTGATTCTATGTTTCACAATGTTCAAGGCTTTATATGAAAAGAGAAAGCTGTTGAATGCTAGCTGTTGTGCTTTGATTTAGTGGTCATTAGCTGCAGAGAGAGGTTCATTAATCCACATGAATGTACGCTGCACTTTCTTAAAAGTCCCAACTTCAAAGGAGGTTCCCTGAGACGGCAGAACACAGCTCATCTTCATGAGGATTTCGGAATATGGATGCTAGTGCACTTATGTTAGCGTGTCGAATAGAGACGGAGATGGACACAGACGCGTGAGGGGGCGGCTCAGCCTGTGTTTTTGTTTGCTTATGTGCGAGGGAGAGAAGTGTGTGCCAGCACATGTGTGTGTATTTGCGGATGTAAGTGTTTTGGTGCTATATTTACGCAGGGGTGTTTGTCCCGTCACGGCCTGTGGGTTTAGCGCACTGCATTGACCGCAGCTGGATGGTAGACGCTGCCGGAGCCGTATTTATTCCAATCGGATAAATAAAACAGACCTTCCCACTCTCATGTCTTCCCACACTCTCACCCCATCAGCACCGCCGATGTTCAGCGATGCCCACACCCAACGCTCAGCTAATGACAGAGCACATTACCAACCGCTATCCTCACCTAATTTGCACAGTTTATTTATGAAACATCATGTGTCAGGCAACTTTCCTTGTTTGGAGGAAGGAAAATGCGCTCTAATATGGATTCTCAGCACTAAGAATAACATTTGAGATTAACTCACCGAAATACAGATATCTCTCAAATTAGAAATAGCAGCAGCGTTCACAATGAACACGGGTTAAACATCAAAGGAGAGTAAAAAAAACAAAAACATCTGGGATTTATCATTTATCTAGGTTTAACATTTATCTAGGATCCCTAAAATATATAGAGAACATTCTTTGATAAAGCCACCAAAACTAAAAGTATGAATACCAAAACTATATATATATATATATATATATATATATATATTAGTGCTGTCAAATGATTAATCCTGAAATAAATGAACTTTTCCATGACATTCTAATTTATTGAGATGCACCTGTATATTTATTATGTATATAAATACACACACATGCATACATACATATACATACATACAGTACATACATACATACATACATACATACAGTATTTCACAGAAGTGAGTACACCCCTCACATTTTTGTAAATATTTAATTATATCTTTTCATGTGACAACACTGAAGAAATGACACTTTGCTACAATGTAAAGTAGTGAGTGTCAGCTTGTATAACAGTGTAAATTTGCTGTCCCCTCAAAATAACTCAACACACAGCCATTAATGTCTAAACCACTGGCCACAAAAGTGAGTACACCCCTAAGTGAAAATGTCCAAATTGGGCCCAAAGTGTCAATATTTTGTGTGGCCACCATTATTTTCCAGCACTGCCTTAACCCTCTTGGGCATGGAGTTCACCAGAGCTTCACAGGTTACCACTGGAGTCCTCTTCCACTCCTCCATGATGACATCACAGAGCTGATGGATGTTAGAGACCTTGCACTCCTCCACAGATGCTCAATAGGGTTTAGGTCTGGAGACATGCTTGGCCAATCCATCACCTTTACCCTCAGCTTCTTTAGCAAGGCAGTGGTCGTCTTGGATCTTATAGCCCACGCCATCTTTATGTAGAGCAACAATTCTTTTTTTCAATCCTCAGAGAGTTCTTTGCCATGAGGTGCCATGTTGAACTTCCAGTGACCAGTATGAGAGAGTGAGAGCGATAAACACCAAATTTAACACACCTGCTCCCCATTCACACCTGAGACCTTGTAACAGTATATATATATATACATGTTTTTAAAAGAAGTCACTTCCGCTTACCAAGCCTGCATTTATTTGACCCAAATCACAGAAGTAATTTGTAATAATGTGAATTTTTTTTTTTACAATTTAAAATAAGCTTTTTTTTATTTGAATATATTTAAAAATGTAATTTATTCCTGTTATACGAATTTTCAGCATCATTACTCCAGTCTTCAGCATCACATGATCCTTCAGAAATCATTCTAATATGATGATTTGCTGCTCTAGAAACATTTATTATTATAATTATTAATAATGTTAAACACATTCTCTGATGAATAAAAAGGTCAAAAGAACAACATTTTGTTGAAGAGAGAAAGAAAGCATTTGTAACAAAATTATTGTTTTTGCAGAATTTATCAAAAACTAATTTCATATACATATTTATGCCCCAATCTCCATAACTTCCAAAAACGAGACTGAGATTGTAAATTTTGTGTATATGGCAGACAGAGTCACTTACACATAAATAAAAACAGTAAAGTGAACATTTAGGTATTTTATAATCTTATTTTTGGGTAACTACATCTCTTTGTTATCTTCTAATTCTCTACTGCCATATAATGTGTGGCTTGTGGTTTTGGTTTAGGTCATGTAACCGTGTTAATTGTCAAAGCGAGATAATCCTACTGATCACTGTTCTTCATCTTGCTCACAGCTGATGAATCTCGCTTGTATGACACATTAAGAGATGATATTGCTTCAAGATCCAACTAGAAGTAATACTGTGATATCCGCCATGACAGTTTCGAGTCCTTCCCTGATCTCAAGAACAGCACTGCTGGGTTGTGCTGAGTCGTTATGAAAAGATCAACACAAGCTCCCACGCAAGACATGGACGAGGAACACCATTTCCAACGATGCCCTGGGTCAGCTGCCATAGAAACGTTCATTCACCTTTTGAGATGAGCCTTAGTTTTAAAGAAAACTTGAGGAAAGTTCATGCTTAAAAAAAAAACAACTTCTAAAACTGACAACTAGATCTAATATTTGAAATATAAGCAAACACCATTAATATTTGAAATAAAACATCATATAAAAGTGGCTGCAAATGTTGTCAACTTTTTAAAATATCACATTACTTAACTAATTCACCAGATGAATAGAAAGAACATATTTCAGCACGTGGTAATTTGACGGGGTGGGCTGTGTGTATTTTGGCGCACTCACTTTCCTGCAGCGTAGACCTCTGCCGTGTCGAACAGATTGATCCCGTTCTCGTATGCCAGAGTCATCAGCTGCTCTGCAATCTGTCAGAATGAAGGAAGGGAGAGGATCCAGCATTCAAGGTGTTGCAGTCTATTCCATTATTAAAAGCTGTATTCTGCACTGTGCTACTCTATAAGTCATCTTTAATGTGTTTAGGTACATTTACAGTGCACGCTGGAAAATAAAAACTACTGCAAGCTGAATAGTGTATTAGCAGAGAAAAATTGCGTCTATAAATGCACTATTTGAATGTTTAATTTCAAAGCAAAATAAAGCCTTATGCACTTGATACTTCCCCCAAACAATGTTGTTTCAAATTACACTGTAATTATAAGATATAAGATCTAGATCTAGAACTATAAAATCAAATTACACTGTAATTTACACTGTACACTGAATAATTTAAAAAAATGTAATAAAAATTTAGATTTTTTTTTTATCAACACAATATGAATGGTGATTTATGGAAGAATGCTATATAATCATAATATAATATTAGAATAGTATAGTTTTTTTAAAGTTGGAAAACATTTATATAATTATATAAATATATACAAGTTATAAACTTTTCAAAATAAAACCTCAGATGAACAACACATGACATATCACAACGTCGCATTATCTATTTAGCAAAAATAAAGCCAATATGGAAAATCCATGGGTGTCAAACTAAGGACACTGATTCAGCTAATTGTAGATCCACTTTTAGCAGCAATAACTTGAAGTAATAATTTTCGGTATTACTTTATCAGTCTCTCACATCGTTCTGGAGGAATTTTGGCCGACTCTTCTTTACAACGTTGCTCCAGTTTATTGAGGTTTGCGGGCATTTGTTTACGACCTGCCAATTACCAGATGATTAGATGTCCTAATACAGAAAACCATGGAATTCAATAGGGTGTCCTTTCTTTTTCACATGACACTATATATATATATATATATATATATATATAGGTCTGAATACTTTCCGTACCCACTGTATATATGGAGAGAGAGATCTGGGTATATTTAGATATGTATTTATTAAGTAAGGGTTTATCAGTCTTAAATAAAAATAAATAAATCTATAAATAACAATAGAAAAGACAATTTAAGACTTCTTCATACATTTTACGGACACATTGTTTAAGAGTTAGTTCACCAAAAAAAAAAATTCCATCATTTACCAACCATCATGATGTGCTAAACCAGTATTATGTTTTTCATCTACAATGTTTAACTTCAAAACATTTAAATGTTGCACTGCAATCATTAGACCAATTACGTTTTGGCATCACTGGCACCAAACCTGGTGCAAAGCGTCTAAATGAGCAATAAATGAGGTCTGATTTTCACTTAATAATTTTTTTTTCAATGTTTGACAATATAAAACACATTGTGTTCCATGGAAGAAATAAAACTTGTTTGGAAAGGCAAGAGGGTGAGTAAATGATGACAGGACATTCATTTTTGGGTGAACTATTCCTGTAAGTGTACAAGAATATAAAAGCTCACATCAGGACCGGTCAGTGTTTACACTCATCATACCTCATCTGTGATCTGTCCTCCAAATGTCACCCATGTTCCTGTAAAGAGATCTAGAATCAGTCACTGCTTTTCACAAGATAAACCAGCTTTAAATGATTATCAGTGATCCACAAATGACACTATAAAGAGTAAAGCCTTAAGATGAAGCTACAGATAACATGGATAATCTTTAATGCCCAGCTCAAGAGAACAGAACAACACTGGCTGCATGGTGCAGATTTCTGCTGTCTGCCACTACTAGCAATTCAGTTTGAAGAAAATCCATCTCGTGACAAAAAGACTACAAAAGCTTGTATTGTTGGTTGCAGGTTTCCTTATCTACTTCACAAAAGGGCTTGATGAGGAGGCCATAAACGTACCTAATCCAAGACATGAGACTCTCAGGCCCGACTTCCCCAGGTTTCTGGAAAAAAGGAAATAAAGATAATGATTAATAGGTTTTACTCTGCTTTCTTTATCACTTCGTTCTCTCTAAAGTCAGAGTAATACCATTGAAGTACTAAATCAGACTGTCAGCTTTGAAAGTGCCAACCTAATTTTCTCTCTCAAAAAAAAAAGTTCTGTTCCAAAAACTAGTGAGCTGCCTATCAAGACGGCAAAAAGATTTGTTCCCAAGGTGAAATAAATTGTGAGTCGAGCCTCCTGTACAGTTGAGATGCCGCCCATGTAGGCTGTAGACAGCAAGGCAGCTCACTAGGTTTTGGAACAGATCTACTGACTTTAAAGCAATGAGATTCTTCAGTGACCCCAGCCCGAGTCCTGTAGATGCCACCTTGGCTGGCAGGGGAGTTTATGGAGTTTGTAAGCCATTCTGCTGATTGGTTTATCATGGGGAAAATGAGACTTA
The DNA here is from genome assembly GCF_001515605.1 of Sinocyclocheilus anshuiensis. Taxonomy (NCBI): domain Eukaryota; kingdom Metazoa; phylum Chordata; class Actinopteri; order Cypriniformes; family Cyprinidae; genus Sinocyclocheilus; species Sinocyclocheilus anshuiensis. The sequence goes on from NW_015547650.1 coordinate 280,008, forward strand.
GCAGTGCCCGAGGGCAGATTACTGACCCCAGGGCCTTATGGGAGCGAGGAAGACTATGGAGCTTATAGAGACAGCAGCTATAATGAAGAGAACTGGCTAAAGGAAGGCTCAACAGTCCAGAGTCACAGAGCCACATGAGAGAAAGAGAGAGGTTTTCAACTTCTGTACCATCCTCTGAAAGTCCACACAGATCATCTCAAGAGGACAGCTCTCACACCCAGAGGTTTGGACAAAATAATTTGGACCCAACTTTGTTTTGTTTACTTTTTTTTATGTTGTTTTAGTTTTACCTTAATCTTTTTTTATTTTCCAGCCATGAAAACTGGTGTGCCAAAAAGAACAGTGTTGCTTACAAAGCCAAAAAGATGGTAAGATGATTATAAGATTAAAAGAATTATTTACGAAAGTTTGGGAACCCCTTGCAGAATCTGTGAAGATGTGAGTAATTTTAACAAAATAAGAGAGATAATACAACATGCATGATATTTTTTATTTAGTACTGTCCTGAGTAAGATATTTTACATAAAAGATTTTTTACATATAGTCCACACGACAAAAAAATAGCTGAAATTATTAAAATGACCCCCTTCAGAAGTTTGGGAACCCTTGGTTCTTAAAGGGGTCATATGATGCGATTTCAATTTTTCCTTTCTCTACTGTGTGGTGGTCAGTTCACACTGATAGAAATTAACCTTTTCCAGTATGAGTTTAAATTAATTTTTACCTTTTAATGGGAATTTTTAAATGTATAAAGACATTGGGCAGCCATATCACCCTGTAGCCCAAGACTGGTTACCCACTGAAGCCAAGCAGGGCTGAGACTGGTCAGTACCTGGATGGGAGACCTCCTGGGAAAACTAGGTTGCTGCTGGAAGAGGTGTTAGTGAGGCCAGCAGGGGGTGCTCACCCTGTGGTCTGTGTGGGTCCTAACGCCCCAGTATAGTGATGGGGACACTATACTGTCAACAAGCACCGTCCTTCGGATGAGACGTTAAACCGAGGTCCTGACTCTCTGTGGTCATGAAAAATCCCAGGATGTCTTTCGAAAATAGTAGAGGTGTGACCTCGGCATCCTGGCCAAATTTGCCCATTGGCCTCTGACCATCATGGCCTCCTAACAATCCCCATATCTGCTGATTGGCTTCATCACTCTGTCTCCTCTCCACCAGTATGCTGGTGTGTGGTAGGCGTTCTGGTGCACTATGGCTGCCGTCGCATCATCCAGGTGGATGCTGCACACTGGTGGTGGATGAGGAGATACCCCCTGACAATGTAAATCGCTTTGAGTGCCTAGAAAAGCGCTATATAAATGTAATGAATTATTATTATTATTTTTCTAAAAGTGTGCTTTATCTTTTGAGTCAAATCCTTACATATGATCAGTGAATTATAATAATAAGACATTTGGGCTGTTACCAAGCAAATGAAATCAGTATCAATAAAACGTATCTTTGCAATGCAGAGGAAACACAGAAGCTTTATCTGAAGTGGCATTTAGATGTACTGTTTAATGCAGAACATGAATGCTTAAACCTGCAATTACAAATGCATAAAAAATGTTTGATATATTAAACATAAAACATCGAATAATGTTATTCGAAATTATCTAAATAATAAAAAAAACTTTAAATGTGAAATTAAAACCGCCAGCAGGTGGAAGCAAGTCACTGTTATCAAGTGAGTCATTGCGATTGAACCGAATCAATCAAATGTTTAATTAACATCTTGTTTTTTGAACTGTTGTAAAAAATCAATAGGCTATTTGTAATCATAGTAATTTCTGGAGAAAAAAACGGCACTTTTTGCGTGATATTGATTAACTATATAAAATGATATAAATTGATAAATTTTCTCCCCCCATTTTCTCTTGAATTTTGTGATTTTATTTTAATTGACTGAATCATTCAGTGAAAGAACGGAGCCGCGCACTAGTCTAGATTTCACATAATATATGCGTTGTAGAAGATTTTCAGGGATCTTAATTCAATATAATACATATAATTATGCCTATAAATAAGACGACATTATTCTACAATTATTATTTAAAAAGACTATGTGAAGTAACGTCTCAGTTAATCCGTGTAGACCACAGCATGCCTGGAAAATTTCACAACATAATTGGCACCCCAGATGGGACAGGAGACAGGGCAAAAGAGTGAAAAGCTGCAGCGGGCTCTCTCTGGATAATTGGCACAGACCGTGGCCACGAGGTAAGCATTTTTGCTTATAAAATACGTTTGGTTAATTCTCCAGAGATTGCCAGTTGTGGTAAGAAAACTCTAAAAAGCTCTTCCAAAGAAATTTTAAGAACCAACAGAAGAAAAGGGGTTTTGAATCCAGAATTAACTGTAATCATTAAATGTTGCATGCAGATGTCTTTGTTTACTGCATAGTTGCAGTGGGCGCGCAGAAATAATTTATGGTACCGATTACAGGGGGTTTAGTTTTTAGTAAAAATCCTGAAAGATGGTGGTTTAGTTTGTAGTCAAATCCATGGTGGATAGTTCTTAGTAAAAATCCTGAAAGATGGTGGTTAGTTCTTAGTAAAATTCCATGGTGGTCATAAGAAATATTACATAATAGAAAATTATTTGTAGTATTCCTAGATAAGCATAGGTAGTGTATTGCTGCTTGCTCTTTTCTTGCAACGAAGAACTGCTTTACTAAAAATAGAATGGAAGAGATGCTGTTGTCAATCAGTGAGATTTTTAGCATTGAGACACCATTGACAAACATGGTTGAACATAAAGAGCAGATTGCTCAAACACACTTGGAATTAGAATTAATAAAAGTTCTCTTGAGTGTTCAAATTACAGAAGGTTTCTGGAACGGTGCCTTGAAGAATGGAAGAGACGAGAGGAGAAAAAGCAAAGACACGGCAGCACAGAGAAGGAGAGAGAGTGGCTGATAGGCATTCAGCCCCCCCAACAATGAAAGTTGACACTTCTGAGAAACTGATACAGGAAAAAGACTGACTTGATACAGGAAAAGGTGAAACTTTCACTTGAGACTTTTCCTGAAAACAAAGAAAGCATCAGGAGATGTAAAATCGTGGTAGGAATCAACAAAAAGCCACATTGAACAGAGGCAGAGAAAAATCAAAGCCAATATTGCACTTCACATCATCTGGCCTTTGAGGGCCTTTGAGTGACATCACAAGCTGATGACCCAATGCAACAGTCAAAGACTTCAACAGATTGATCGTCCAACAGAAGAACTTCCATACCTTCCTTTGTGGGCACAGGTGCGAGATATCCAATGATCACTCTAGAGAACGCTTCAAATTTGTTATTTATTATAGTAACTTAATATATTTTGATTATTCACTGGTCTTACTTCTTACAGCTGCATTCTCTGCTAAACTAACATTCTCTGTCTGCTATTTCAGTAGCTACCAGTCCAGCCACCAGCCATCAAATAAATAAAAATGAAAAGAGAAACTTCATTGATAGAAAAAGTGGGTGCTCAACTCACAAATTATTTGAAACTAAGGCTGGATTTAGGATAGTGAGGGTTACATCAAAAGCATGATTTAG
>NW_015547650.1:285748-292110 GCF_001515605.1 Sinocyclocheilus anshuiensis
ATATATATATATATATATAATACATTTAATATATAACTTAATATATAAATAAGTACTATGAATGCACGGGCCTAAAACATTATATCTTATATCTGAAGACGTCTAAAAAGTTTTATCTCATTATCCCTGAGAGACAATATGGAAAATGAATCCATTGTAGAGATTTAGAATAGTATAACTTGTGCAATGAGTTGATTAAAAGCAGGATTGAGTGACCAGAAATAAAACAATCTTTAATTCAACAGCTATCTTAATAAATGAGACTTGTTGATTCAACTGAAGTAGAGGTTGCTTGGGAAATTTTCATTCACGATTACTAGATTATTTTGAACCCTGCATGTAAATATAGAAGAAATACTAAGATTGAAGTCTGAAACTATAATAAAAAGATTATATAAGAAATATTATTACATAATAGAAAAGTATTTGTAGTATTCTTAGATAAGCATAGGTAGTGCATTGCTGCTTGCTCTTTTCTTGCAACGAAGAACTGCTTTACTAAAAATAGAATGGAAGAGATGCTGTTGTCAATCAGTGAGATTTTTAGCATTGAGACACCATTGACAAACATGGTTGAACATAAAGAGCATATTGCTCAAACACACTTAAAATTGGAATTAATAAAAGTTCTCTTGAGTGTTCAAATTACAGAAGGTTTCTGGAACGGTGCCTTGAAGAATGGAAGAGACGAGAGGAGAAAAAGCAAAGACACGGCAGCACAGAGAAGGAGAGAGAGTGGCTGACAGGCGTTCAGCCCCCCCAACAATGAAAGTTGACACTTTCAGTCTGGAAAAAGACTGACTTGATACAGGAAAAGGTGAAACTTTCACTTGAGACTTTTCCTGAAAACAAAGAAAGCATCAGGAGATGTAAAATCGTGGTAGGAATCAACAAAAAGCCACATTGAACAGAGGCAGAGAAAAATCAAAGCCAATATTGCACTTCACATCATCTGGCCTTTGAGGGCCTTTGAGTGACATCACAAGCTGATGACCCAATGCAACAGTCAAAGACTTCAATAGATTGATCGTCCAACAGAAGAACTTCCATACCTTCCTTTATGGGCACAGGTGTGAGATATCCAATGATCACTCTAGAGAACGCTTCAAATTTGTTATTTATTATATTAACTTAATATATTTTGATTATTCACTGGTCTTACAGCAGATCTTTGCATTCTCTGCTAAACTAATATTCTCTGTCTGCTATTTTAGTAGCTACCAGTCCAGCCATCTAAATAAAAATAAATAAAAAATGAAAAGAGAAACTTCATTGATAGAAAAAGTGGGTGCTCAACTCACAAATTATTTGAAACTAAGGCTGGATTTAGGATAGTGAGGGTTACATCAAAAGCATGATTTAGGGGAAACACAAAAACTATTCTGTGGCAAAGAAAAAAGATAGACAAAAGTGTCTAAAGAAAAATATAACTATGAAACAGTACTATTGGTCACTCCATCTTGTTTAATGATAATTTTCTAGGGCTAGGTTAAATAAAATAATGAGAAGGAAAATATAATTCCAAAAAGTCCAAAGAAATGAAATCAGAAATGTTCATCACTGGGGTAATGAGATAGAAATGTTATTGGCCATGGATCCAAGAATTATGCAGAGATCTCATATTTTCTTTAACTCATGAGTAATAATAAGAATACACGACAATTAAAATGACACAAAATGATGCATTTGAGAAATTACAGTTGGCTGTCTCAATTGCACCAGGAGTAGGTCAAATATTCTAAAACATTTAAATTGTTAAGGACAACAAACATGTGTGGAATTCCACTAAATGTGTGGAACACTGCTAAAACTGCATGTTCCCCATTTGGAACAGTATGTAAGAACATGATAGCCTGAGGGAGGTGTGAATGTGTGTGAATGATGGCCAGTGTGTGAATGGAGTAAAATATAGTCTCTGAAGAGACACTAAGGCAAAGCAATAAGTTGCCAAAACAGCTGTAATCCAAATTTTGATAATATTCCAATTTGAATATGTGGGCCCACAGGGCAGATTATGCCCACTAAAATAATGGACATGGGGGAACTTGGATTGTTGTTGTGGCAGGAAGAGAAAATAAATGCCACACTTGCACACCGTAATAGCATGGGAAAGCAGATTAAAACAAGTTTAATCTAACTTTCTTTTCAGCATATCAAGATGAAGCTGATTTTTGTCAGAATATGAAATGTTGGTTTGTAATTATTAACTTGAGCAAAAGTGAGCTGAATGCTTTCCAGATGCCTAAGAAATTATATGTTGATAGTAGATTGGTTGAAAGTGAATAATAATAATAACATTCACATTAAAAAATGCAAATCATAATAAAAAGCCAAACTATATGAGACAACAAATAAGATTTAAGCCCTGTGGTAATGAAAATATGAAAACCCCCTGAAAGGGGCCAGGACAGCATTCAGCCCACATACACTTTCCACAGGTGACACCAGGAAGGACAATGGGCCAAATGAGCAGATGATGGAATGTTGTCACTAACAAAAATAGTTTAAGTCTCATTCACAGGAGACATCAACTCAATTCCAGGAAAGGTTTGCTCCAACAATAAGAACCAGTGAGAATGTGTTGAGATCTCAGAAGAGGACTGTTCATTGATCAGATGAATGGTTGCAGATTGACACCGGAGACCACAGCTCTCATCTTAAAATATACCAACCAGCTTCTGTAATCCCAAACAACTTGAAATGAGAAACCATCCCTGGACAACAGGAAAAGACCATGACAACAAATCACTGGTGAAGATGAAATGAATGATAAAATAGCTAACAGGATGATCAAGACAAAGGGAACATATGTGGGCCAACAAATGGAAAAATTGAAGAAAAAAAAAAAAAGAGGAAAAATAAATAAAATTGAAGCTGATAATAAAGAAAAGACCAAAGACACATGATAAGAAGATGCAGAATCCAGTAAAGCTCAGAAAGAGTTGTATAAGAAATTACAGGGAGTAAAGGGAAACAAAGACATTTAAAAAAAACTAATGGAACTCCAATCCAACATGCCAACCAAATAATTCAGTTAATCTTTGCGATGATGCTACCTAATCGATTAGCAGTCAAGCTCATAAAAAGGCAATGACTATGTAAACAAAGGAAATAAATGTAGCAGATTTGGAAACTAAAAAAGCCTCAGGATGCGTAACAGCAATATTAGCTCCAATTGTTTTAATAGAACCACAGCCTCAATTAGATGATAGTATTCGAATACAAGAACAAGCAGCTTCATATGAACAGTCTATGTGGCAACAAAGAGGAGCTATAAAAGACTCAAAATGTTTGCCGTTCTCAGGAAGGACAGATTGTTGCACCAACCACTCTTCTAAACATTCTAATTCCAGATGCACATGGAATTGATCACTGTGCGAGGGGGGAAAAAATAATGAGTGGTATAGATGGGCAACCTTTACAGCTAGATAGACAGGAAAATAAAATTGCTGGCTGTGCTCCAAATCTCCTTTAAACAAAACAATAGCAGTACCAAATCCTCATGATTATCTAAAATGTGCTAAATTTTATACAAGGTATATGCTTGTGGTAATAGACAGATTTAGTAGATGGGTTGAAGTAGTAACATCGGCAGATGAAGGGGCAGCAATAGTGATTACATTTCTGACAAGAGAAGTATTTCCTAGATTTGGAATACCATCTGAAATAAGTTCAGATAATCGCAGGGTGTGGTTGAGAGATTAAATGGTACCATTAAAACTAAAATTAACAAAATATGTGCAACATAAACCAAAAGGAACACACGATTTGGGCAGATTCAAAGGGAAATACGCTGTTATTTGGTATATAGACAGGAAAAAAACTTTTGGAAATCAGAAATTCCTTCCAGAGCTCCGGATATGTTAGCACATGGAATAAACAAGTGAATTAAAATAACGCCCAAAAAATTTGAAAATCAAACTATCGCTCTACCTTCTGTAGAAAGATATGAAGACCAATCATTAATAGCAGATTTCTTTTGGATTTGTGGAAATGAACAGTTATTGCCTTCTTTACCTACTGGGTGGAAAGGAATATGCGTAAGAGTACGATTACTCCAAGAAATTACCATGGCACCATGGGGAACAGAACAAAATACAAATAAAGAAAACGAAAGAATTAGAAGAGCTTATATACCAGACCCTAATATATATATATATAATTATATTTATTATAATCAACAAAGATTCAATCATTATACTGATGATACGTTAACATTGTTAGGAGACCAAGTGCATGCAACAAGTAGAATGACGTGGCAAAATAGACAAGCTCTCAATTGGTTTTTGGCAGACAAAGGAGGAGTTTGTGTTATGTTCGGAGATCAATGTTGTACTTATATACCAAATAATACTGCGGACGAACGAATTTGGGATTGGATTTATCTTAAATTTGGAGCATGGTTTGCTAAACTAGGAATGTTTTTAGGAATTACCATAGTAATAGAAAATTATTATTTTTTTGTGTATTACCTATATTAAGGACATTAATTGTTAATGCTACTGTTAAACAAATGGAAATGATAACATATACAAATAATAAGTAAATTATTACAAGAGACAATTTAGATTAATATTATGAAGGATGGCTAAGCAAACTAAACTGAATTTGCAAAAATTGGATGAGAGTTTCAGTACCTCAAGTGAGGACGAAATGGATGAGATGAGCCATACTCTGGGTGTATGTGCTAGCCTAACCTCTCCCCAAGAGTGACCCTCTACGATGCGCAAAGTATCTGGGTTGAAGACAACTTATGCATGCTTTGTTTTAATTTTGAGTTTGTGTGATATATTATGCGGACAAAATTGAATTACTGATCATACCCCCAATATATTTAATAAGTTAGGGAATAAGAATCTTTTACTTCCTTCTGCAACAGATCCAATCAAGAACTTTGAGGGGAGATGTTTGGTTCTGATATCCTCCGGAGCGTGATTGCATAATTGGTTCATTGGTAATGAATCTGTGTGACTTCATTTAGTCACTATGGTACTAAAGCTGAGAAACCTAATTTATGAAGTAACGCTCTGGGAAAGTCAGGTGAGTGAGGCTTAATTAAGCCTCAGAGGGGGGAGAATGTAGAAGATTTTCAGGGATTTTAATTCAATATAATACATATCATTATGCCTATAAATAAGATGACATTATTCTACAATTATTATTTAAAAAGACTATGTGAAGTAACTGTGGGTTAAAAGCTGCAGTGAAAGAACTGAGTGAACTATTTAAAACTTGAAGACCCTGCATATATGGAAAGAATCTGTTCAAGACCTAGAAATATACATGACAGCTATTGATCATTCTATATATGGTAAGAAACACCTGTCTAAAAATACAACAATACATATATGGAATTATGTAACCAGCTCCAGGCATATATATATGTTTGAAATTATTTAAATAATAAAAGATACTCTGAATGTGAAATTAAAATCGCCAGTAGGGGGCAGAAAGTCACTGTTAATAAGTGAGTCATTGCGATTGAACCGAGTCCTTTAAACGTTTGATTCATGGTGTCTAATATGTCTCTTAATTAACTTCTTGTTTAGCACATTTCACATTTGTATTCATTCATTTAAAAAAATGGCACTCTTTGTTTGATATTGATTAACTATATGAAATGGTATAAATATATACATTTTCTGCCATCATGTCATGAATTTGTGATCATTCTAAATGTATTGTAGACTGAATCATGCAGTGAAAGAACGCACTCTAAATGCGCACGCGCACTAGTTTAAACTTCACGTAATGTATAATGTATGCGTGCACTCTGTAGGAATGTTTTGAAAGGTTTTTGCAAAATACTCGATAATGTCAAATCGCACATCGTTAAAACAGCAATCACGATATATATCGCACACCCCTATGTGCAGCACATTTTATGGAGGACCGTTTCCTGATCCTGGGAGAGTAGACTACAATGCCGGCTGTTCTTTTCATGTTTTTGAATCATCGCTCCAGCCTGACAGGGCATCATCACAGTATGATAGGGGCATAACATTTCAGTCACACCCTTGAGGCATTCGGCCAATCATAACACACTGGATAGCTGGCCAATCACAGCACACCTCGATTTTCAGACCGATGAGATTTGTAAAAATCGACGCGTTTCAGAAAGGTGGGGCATAGAGGAGACACAATAATGTACAGTATGTGGAAAATAATGTGTTTTTTGAACCTTAAACTGCATAAACAAATTCCATTATACCAAATACACAAAATAATGTTCTTTTTAGCAGCATCATATGACCCCTTTAATACTGTGCGTGGTTACCTCGATGATCTATGACTTTTTTGTATTGTGATGGTTGTTCATGAGTCCCTTGTTTGTTCTGAACAGTTAAACTGAGCACTGTTCT
>NW_015547650.1:292386-295147 GCF_001515605.1 Sinocyclocheilus anshuiensis
TTATATATTTAAAGCGAGTTTTTTGGGCAGTGTAGAGTAGGGCTTGTTGTTTGTCATTTCTCCGATCACAAATGCAGACATGGTTTTATGTTTACGCGGCCCGATGCAACGCAACGCGTAAAAAGAGTATAAATCGTTATAATCCATAATTATGTCCCCACTGGATGCAACGAATGCCTCATTTATAATGGGTTTTCATGTTTTTGAATCATCGCTCCAGCCTGACAGGGCATCATCACAGTATGATAGGGGCATAACATTTCAGTCACACCCTTGAGGCATTCGGCCAATCATAACACACTGGATAGCTGGCCAATCACAGCACACCTCGATTTTCAGACCGATGAGATTTGTAAAAATCGACGCGTTTCAGAAAGGTGGGGCATAGAGGAGACACAATAATGTACAGTATGTGGAAAATAATGTGTTTTTTGAACCTTAAACTGCATAAACAAATTTCATCACACCAAATACACAAAATAATGTTCTTTTTAGCAGCATCATATGACCCCTTTAATACTGTGCGTGGTTACCTCGATGATCTATGACTTTTTTGTATTGTGATGGTTGTTCATGAGTCCCTTGTTTGTTCTGAACAGTTAAACTGAGCACTGTTCTTCAGAAAAATCCTCCATGTCCTGCAGATTCTTCAGTTTTCCAGCATCTTTTGCATATTTGAACCCTTTCCAGCTGTGACTGTATGATTTTGAGATCCATCTTTTCACACTGAGGATAATTGAGGGACTCAAACACAACTATTAAAAAAGGTTCAAACATTCACTGATGCTCCAGAAGGAAACGTGATGCATTAAGAGCCGGGGGTGAAAACATTTTGAATTTGAAGATCAAGGTAAATTGAACTTAATTTGTCTTCCAGGAAACATGCAAGCATCTTCTGTTGCTTCCGAAGGGCAGTACTAAATATTAGATATTTCAACGAAATAAGAACAATTTGGACAACTTCATCCTGTTCAAAAGTTTTCACCCCCGAGACTCATGAACAACCATCGCAAAACAAAAAAGTCGTAGATCATCCAGGTAACCACACACAGTATTAAGAACCAAGGGTTTCCAAACTTTTTAAGGGGGTTATTTTAATCATTTCAGCTATTTTTTTGTCTTGTGGACTATATGTGAACATCTTTTATGCAAAATATCTTACTCAGGACAGTACTAAATGAGAAAATAACATGCTCTATGTTGCATGCTGTATGATCTCTCTTATTTTGTTAAAATTATTCACATTTTCACAGATTCTGCAAGGGGTTCCCAAACTTTCATGCCACTGTAAACACACACACACACAAGGATATACAGATTATGCTGTCATTCAGCCCTAGTTTATGGTGTCTGTACATGAGCATGTGTGTAACTGGGATTAGGGGTGATATAACAAGCTGTCTGTGTGTGCAGGAGTACAAGGCATGTATGTGCGTGTTTCTATAAGCGTGTGTGTGTGTTTGTGTGGGTGTATCCATGTTGGATTAGAAACATGTGGGTGTCTGGTGGCAGAATGCAATGAAAGACAGACGTCGGCGGGTCACAGCAAGCCACACGTTGCATTGGATCCAAAATGTAACCTGCAGGACCGGACATTGCTTTTCATGAGATCCTATTCATAGCAGTATTTGCTGGGAACTTTAATATGGCTGGTGATTTCTCCAGGCACCTCGGCACGAAAGTTCAAAAGATTAAAATGCAGACATGTTTGGTAAATAACCCATTGGAGCACTGTGCTGTTTCCTGTAGACACGAGGGAATCTTGAAGTTAATAAGCAAATGTCTATCTGCAAGGCACAACTCACTAGGGGAAAAGGAATGAGTATCTGCTCAAATGTAGTTTTGCAATTAACATGGAGCTAAAAAGTAAAGAGCATGTGGTTAATCAACAATGGTCAGGTCAATGTCAAAAAAAGTTAGTAACTTTTTAATTAGAACTTGTGGTGAGATAGACTGTTGTATGTTGGACAGAAGCATCATGGTTCAGTTCCTTAATCGTAAAGAACTCATGTATATTATTTGCAAAGGCAAGCCTTCTGCCACTGTATCAGCAAATCTATTGTAAACATGAAGCATGTCATTTCTGTGCGACTGCAATCATCAGACAGCATTGCAATAACAATGACTCTCATCTGCTGCCCCAAACCTGTCGAGTCAATGTTGCTTTGTGGAGCTGAGATGCTCTAAACAATATCTTTTTAGCATCACATAGCAGCAGTTCACACTTTAAGGAATTTAATTATCCAAAAGCTTCATATTATTCTGGGAAAGGAAAGAAAAAAAAAAAAAACATGAAATCAAAATCACCTCTAAAGTGTCATGAAACACTAAAACACTTTTTAATATATATATATGCATGTGTCGTATATGATGGAAGACTAAATGTTCTGTGTGCATTTCACTCTTAAAAAAGGTTCATTACTGGCATTGATTGGTTCTGTAAAGAATCTTTCCATTCCACAAAATATTCTTTATATTCTATAAAGCAAGACAAATTTCAGATTTTGTCTGACAATAAAGTTGTATCGCATCGTGTATCGTATCATATTTATAATGGAAAAAGGTTCTTTAGATAAAAAAATAAATAAATACAAATAAATTATAAAGCAATTCAGATTTTGTCTGACAATAAAGTTGTATCGCATCGTGTATCGTATCATATTTATAATGTATAATGGTTCTTTAGATAAAAAAATAAATAAATACAAATAAATATATATATATATATATATATATATATATATATATATATATATTCTTT
>NW_015547650.1:295198-302805 GCF_001515605.1 Sinocyclocheilus anshuiensis
ATTGTTTCCATCTATTGTTCGTATCATCATTCAGTCACCTGTGCCACTTGTGCACTCTGAACTGGCTCATATTTTGTACAGTTGGTTTGATTACATCATTAGAAACAAGTGTGAACAATTTTGAATTGTTGTGTGTAAACGATGACAACTGTGCTTTAGTTGTGTTTAACTTTTGCCACTTGTGTTTAGCATTTTGCAGCACAAATGCATCACAGTGTGATAAGTGTTTAAGTGAATGAGAATGTGTTTAGAGTTTTGCAAAAAAGAGTGCATGAGATTTGCAAATAGAGCCTAACTGCCTGAACATGTTTAAGGTTTAGCAGAAAGAGAGCTTTATTCGACAAATTGGTTTAAGCTAGTGAGAATTTGGTTCAGAGATTGGGGTTTAGTGTTTTAGCAATTCAGAACAACTGTAAGACACTAATACAGGGTGTGAATGTGCAAACGTGCAAGTACTGTGTGTAATGTACATGCATATGATATTCACAAAATAATAGACTACAGTGTACAATATAGGCCTACACATTATCATTCAACAGAAATGAAGCTGTACAATTGTACATCATGATATGCAATACAGGCTTTGTGTGTGTGTGTGTGTGTTGTTGTTGTTGTTGTTACGTTCCCGTTCCCCAGTCTAGGGTTGGGAGTGGGAGTAACAGGTTAACTAAAACTCATAAGGAAGAAATAAATAAAACGTGGAGGAATCACTCCAATCCTCTGCCCCAGAACTGCAGCAACCACTTAGTTTGGCAAACTTAAACAATTTATTTAGAACAACAAGTAGAAGGATGTAGCTTGCGCCAACAGTCCTACACAGAAGCAGCTCCGGGCGCATGACATATGAGTTCAGCGTTGTGCATGCGCTGGTGAGTCTCGTGAAAACCAACGTTTATTAACAGGAGCAAAGGAAGCAAAGTTTCCTTACTTTAGCAAAGGAAAACCATTCTCCTCTGGGCTTATATCGAAATCCTCAGACATTCTTCTTTACAAATCCTCGTTTTGTACTTCTAATAAGTGACCGTTGTTTTGTTTTGATCTCTCCCCTGCGCTTCCGCATGTCACTTCTGAGCGGCGCATACGCAACGCTGACCTCCATACGCCATCTGCCCAGAGCTGCTTCCGTGTACAACTGTTGGCGCAAGCTACATTAAAGCGATTATTACGTTTTGAATATGGATATTTTTCTTACAAAAACGCATCGATTCACTACAGGAGGCCTTTGTTCACCCCCCGGAGCCGTGTGAGACTTTTTTTTTTTATGGATGGGCGCTTTTTATTTAACTTCTTTTGGACTGATGCATACAACACCCGCTGACTGGCATTAAACAGCTTGAAAGATCAAAGACAATTTTTAATATAACTCTGACTGGATTCGTCTGAAAGAAGAAAGTCATATACACCTAGGATGACTTGAGGGTAAGTAATTTATGGGCTAATTTTCATTTTTGGGTGAACTAAGCCTTTAAGGCGAGTATCACTGATACCAATACTGATGTCTTTGATGTCTATGAAATTGACCATTGATTATATATAGCCTTTCAACATTACAGTATAAATGAGAGATATCAATTTGAACGATTAGACTTAAAAAAAAAAAAAACTAACTTAAAAAAAAAAACTTCACATAAACCCATTACAATAAATGTCATATTTAGCTACCTAAACCCTTCAGCAAGTAGGAAATATACAGAAATTGAATAAAGTTATCAAACACTAAATTCTAAATTAAATACAGATTAATCCTTAAAGCTACAAAAGTTATTGATTTCCTCGTTTTTTCTATTGTTCTTTGATTAACATACATCACACCAGCTGGTTATTAGGTTGTTTGGGCTGCTATTTCTTTAAGAGCTGCCGCTGCTGAACGTGACGCAGATCTGACACGCATTGTGTTTTCTCACAACCTTTTATATATAATTGCGCTTTAATATTAAATGATATACTGCGCGCCGGTGCATTTGTGCGTGCAATTGAAGAGCACGTGTTACAAGCACAGTATAATGGCTGACAGGACAGGAAAATTAGTTTTTACTGACATATGGCCTGACAAAATCTCATCTGACTGCAGTTCACTGATGTTCTACTGAAGCTCCTCGTCACCTGTACCGTTTCTGCGCTCGTTTGATTCACATCTGGCGCTGAGGAGAAGCTGGAGAGCGCGTCTGAAAAGTCTCCTGTTTGATGTGGTCTTAAAGATCTGCGCAATTTTTGTCAAGAAAAAAAAGAGACAGAAGCAGCAGTTGTGAGTGGTGTGGCCAACCCTAGCCCCGCCCCTGCATTAAATATCTTTAATGCAGTTAAACTGGAAAAATTAATTGCATGCATTAACGCACTAATTTTGACTGCATATATTTTAAGGTTATCTTGGGTACCAAAAATTGTTCATCTATGAAAAAAAGAAAAAAAAAAAACTTTTCTCTTCTCACTCCACAGCTTTTCATGTCTTCTTTTTTATACATGGGTTGTTGACGTGACAAGGCATTTTCACTGTCCCACAAGATAAAAATGAATATAATTAATATTGTCGTTATTTAAAATGCAGTAAATCATTAAACATTTCTTTGTCCTACATGAACCTGTTGTTATAAAAGCTGCAGTGTTATTCTTTTTTTTTTTTTTTTGACAAATCTCAAAATAGTCCTATGGTGTGACTGTCTCAAGCATGGTTCAATAAATTACAACTTTTATAAATAAAAAAGAAAAGCATAAACATGTTTATAAACACCTCCGGCATAATTTTACAAGTTTCTATTTTAGTAAATGGCAATAATTTTTTTCATCCATATATTGATGAAAGCGTAGGAACTTGATACATTTTATCTCTGAAAACCATGTCCTATGGTGTGACACCATACCCTGATTTTAAATCGGCCAATTCCAAAGAAAACTTTAATTATTTGAAGGACCCCATTCATGGTCATGTTACTGAAGCCCCCTGTGAAGCCCGTGACATCTGCACATGGTAAATTTTTGTCTCAGAATTGTTCAAATATTTAACTTTTTTGGAACCACTACAAAAGTGTTACGTTTTGTTGTCCTTTGGTGTGACACACCTGAACTATATTTTTTAATTAAAAACTGTACATTAAACTACATAATGATGGAAAATTATGCAAATATGTCTTGCTTAGCGCTAATGACAGGTTAGCTCAGGATTGCAAGGTCATTAATTGACAAAAGGCTGAAACGTCCTATGGTGTGACAGAAAATGTCCTCCGGTGTGACACCTGTACTGTCACACCATAGGACAAAGATGTCACACCAGAGGACAAATAATTAAATGAGATTTGTTTAACTCCTTTTTATTCACTTTTGATAATTGTTGAGTTCCTAAATGCAATAATTACATTAATTAAACTATTTTCTGATGTTTTTACAGAAAACTTGTACTGTTATAAAGTGTCATGAAAATAAGTATAAAATGTGATACTTTGTTTTTGAGACAGAAAGAATTAAGGGAGAGAAATTAGTGGAAGAGAGAGGACATGGATATATAGAGAGAAAATTAAAAGGGATCCACGCAGAAGGGAGGAGATCATAAGAGAGTGATGCAGAAAGAAAATAGAATCAAAATGATGCCTTAAAAAGAGTAGCCATATAGTTTAAAAAAATTCATTCACATGTTAATGACTATAGTTTGAATATCAATCATATTTAGCTGTGCCACACATGTAGCAGGGGGGCTAGAAGAGCTTCAGTAACATACTGATTGCGTAAGAGACTGAATTGTGTTGATGAATTTTTTTTATTTTTTTTTTTAAAACATGCTGATATTATTTGTATCAAAATGAAACTTTCTTTCTCCTTTGACGTTCAAAATTAAATAGAAATAATTTAATAACTACCATTTCCTTTAGTGTGACGTAATGTTGTTCTATGGTAACACACATAAAAGAACCACAGATTTGTTTTTTATTTCAAAATATCTTTAAAAAAAAGTACTGCAATAGGGGAGATACAAATATCACTCAACTTAAAATGGTATCATTTTCAGCAGTTTTGAACGGATGACAGCAAAGTTTGCCTTGAAATTGTCCAACAAGTAATGGGGAAAAAATTATGGTAATTATAATTTCATATTAAATAAATAGCACTATATGAAAAGAAGTGTCTAACAATGAAAATAAATCTCTCTCATCCTATTTATGTATTAAGAGATTTTTTTTCCCTTAATTTTTGCTATGTCACACCATAGGACACATTTATGGTACAGTTCAGTAAAAATGAAAAGCAGTTCAAGTTAGTGACCCTTTCTCAAAGATATTTTCTCAAAGATCAGACTTTACACTACATAAATATATGCATTTCTTTTTCAAAAAAGGTCTTTTACAAAAAAAGCATTTTGTACTGCCTATTTGTCAACTACCCACATACAGATCTGTCACATAGATCTGTCATAACGATTGACCTGTGCCGAAATGGAAGTTTCATGGCACTTTAAAGACTTACAAATATTTTTGAGTGATATACTTTTGTGATATGTAAACATTTAACAAAGTGATGCATAATAACAGTACTTGTGTTTTGTCAAAGTACTGTACGATTCAATACTGATCTTAATGGAGACAGCTTGATGCTATGCTTATGTTGCTATGGTTACCTCCACAGGCCAACACGATTTCAGCTTGAGAGCATCTATTTGGTGAAAATGTGCATTTTAACTAACTAGCAGTCTAACTTTTGTGGTTTGGAAATGCTGTTGAAACATCCCTTATGCAATACATAGAATTAAAACTGACTTGCAAATGCACACTTTTTAAAAACATAGAATTAAAACTGACTTGCAAATGCACACTTTTTAAAACTGTGCAAACTGCCGATAATTCGCATCCTGGTGAGGTGTTTCAGCCCACACACTCAAAAATCGATGTGCTTTTGCATGATGGCCTTTCAATAAAGCATTACATTGGTTGGTGTGATTGAGTGCAAAATGTGGAAACGGGCACGTGCCAAAGATTTCTTATCTCATCTCTGGCTGCCAAAAATGAGCCTTCTCATTCTCATTATATGCAGCAATTACCACCCAGTAGGAAACAAACAATATGCACACATGAATTCCAAGGCTGTTTATGATTCATTCATTGGTTGCGCCCTTGCTGATAATATGGACAGTGAATAAGATCTGAGATATGGAGATCAGGAGATGGTTTGATGTTTGTGACATCAAACGGAGTATCCTAAGATGATTAGTACAGATTACACCGGAACTCTACTGCTGTCTACACCGATAAACATATGACTGAAGCTGTGTAACTGTGTCAAGGAAGCTCAAATAATAAGCCGACCCTGTTAAAACCACTATGCTGGACTGAAGGAACGAGCAAATCGAAAGACTATCTGGGCCAGTGAAGGTTTGATTGTGTTACTGTTTTCTTGTTGTCAGTGTTGTGTTGTGTTGAATATTTCAAGGGCTGAAGCTGAATACTGCATGGTGGACAGCGGCCCAGTCACAATTGGACCCAGGTGCAGTGCTGGAGATTGGGTTTGCCAGGAGTCACCAGAGATCAAGCCAGAGGTCAATAAATGCCACCTGAGTCTTTTAGCCGGGTTAACGACATGCAGAGAACACGGGGCGGTCAGGTTTGTTTACGAAGCAGAGGGAGTTCAGCTTTTCAGGGTTCAGATGACTTCTGTCTCTGCTGATCATGACTGTCTTCACCTGCCTCAGTGAGATTGTGAACTCAAAAGATCAGGACATCTCGCTTTAAAAGTAGAACACGATTTGTCAAAACACATTTGTCAGTATTAAAGGAATAGTTCGACCAAACAAATGCCAATTCTCACATAATTTGAATGGCAGATCCTCGAGAAATACGTGCATAGCTATTGATTTCGATAATTATTGACATGACATGTAAATTACTTCAATATCAGTCTGTTCAAGACATTGCATGGCTTCAAAATAAGTCATATTGCCTACTTTTATGATGCCTATAATGGCAGACCCTCTAGAAATGCAGGTTTCACATAAATGACATCAAATGCTATTGGTTTCGATCATCATTGAAACCTAGTGCAAAATGTCTTGACGTGTCAAGTTTGAAACTTGAAACTTAAAATGACTTCAACATCAGCACGAGATGGCTTCAGTACTTGAAATATAGTGCACAAGTCATATTTTGACTTGTGATCAACTTTTATATTATTTTTTTTTTGATAATCAACTTTTATGATGCCTAAGAGTGAATAAATGATGACAAAATGTTAATTTTTACGCAAGGCAAATGCATATCGCATGACCAAACAGTAGCCAACTGGCCGTCAAAGGAAATTAGAGCATCACTAAAGTAGAGCACAAGCCGTGCTGTTATGAGTAATTAATGGCAGGCAAAGGCTAAAAGGTCATGGAGGAGCAATGTACCACATTCTTCAAGAAATCTGTGGTGGGGAACGTGTTGAATTATATGTACACCATTCTTTCATACAGACCCAATAATCTGATGGCTGCCTCGTGCGGATTTGTTCTCTGAAATTTGTGTTTATGTAAGAGCAATTCAGACTGTGAGCAAGCCTCCTACACCCTGTTCTAAAAGCAGTAGCTCTACCTGAAAACGGCTTCAGCTCTAGTCAGAAAGAAGTTCCATCTCAAATCCCACATCTTTCCCTCTTCTCCACCAACACCACCCGTTTTTCCACAGCCTCCACACACACACATTGTGAATAAGAGTTCACGTTACCATTATCATTGTTATGAAGTGGCCCACACAGAATCTGCACGTGCACAATTGAAAGCTCCAGAGACCTGCAGAACTGGAATGGCCGTCATGGAAAATCCTACACAATCCCCTCCTCTTCAGTACAAAGAGGCTGGACACGCCCATACATTATAACGGCTTTTGTGTGTTGCTGCCATGCTATTCAATTAAGACTCATTATTTAAAAATGTTAAACGAAAAAGAAAGGCCCTACTGTTTAAAAGTTTGGGGTCAGTTTTGTTAAATGTTTTTCAAAGAAGTCTCTTATGCTCACCAAGGCTGCATTTATTTGAACAAAAACACAGTAAAAATAGAAATATTGTGAAATATTATTACAATTTCAAATAACTGTTTTCTGTTAAGTAAGGAATAATCAGTGGTGGAAAGAGTACTGAAAATTTGTACTTAAGTAGAATTTCTAACTTCAATACCTTGAAAAATATCAATATTAAAGTACTCATGAACCGGAAGCTGCAACTGTTGTGATGTATTTCCAAGTTAAACGGATTATTGAATAAAGGGCGGTGTTTTATTCTGGTGCACCTCCTCTCCACCTCTTGCTCATAGCAGATTCACGGTTGGATAGTGGTTAAGAATATCTGCTTGTTACAAGGTTATTTTCGTAAACGAAAACTAAGACTAAAACGATTGATGAAAAAACAATTTCGTAAACTGAAATAAAATAAAAACGTCAAAGACGCGACGGCAGACAATTTTTTTTCCAGTGTATTGACTTGCACGGTTCAATTGTTCACCACAAGACTAGTAATGTGCACTAAAAAGGTAAGTAGGGTCATTTTTGATTTAATGACGACTAATCATTTTCAATACCTTTGGCAAAACTAACACATACTGTATACTGCCATATAGATATTTTAATATAAAAAAAAAAAATTGAAAATCCATTTT
>NW_015547650.1:302903-306524 GCF_001515605.1 Sinocyclocheilus anshuiensis
CTGACGTCAGAGCGAGAACGCCATTCCAGAGTGGAAGCCAATTTTCAGTTTTTGATTAAAGATTATGACGGCAGACAATTTTTTTTCCAGTGTGTTGACTTGAATGGTTCAATTGTTCACGACAAGACTAGTAATGTGCACTAAAAAGTAAGTAGGGTTATTTTTGATTTCATGACGACTAATTTTCAATACCATTGGCAAAACTAACACATACCGTATACTGCCATATAGATATTTTAATATTTTAAACTTTTTTGTACATCCATTTTTTCAAGGCAATCATTATTTCAAGCTTTGAAAATGGTTTAATCCAAGTCTTCTAAAAAGACACATTCGCTTTATATGATGAACAGATTTTAATATAGGCTTTTATTTACATACATATAAATATTGATAAATTACCACTACAAAAATATCAGTCTTAAACATTTGCTCATTCTGTGTATTTGTCTCTAAAATAGGGTAACTTTGTTGCAAAGGCTAACAGCACAAGGAAGCTTGATTTCAAAATGATTATGGCTGGTGGACTAAGGCCTCCTGTAGCGAATCGATGCATTTTTATAAGAAAAATGTACATATTCAAAACGTAATAATCACTTTAATGTAGCTTGCGCCAACAGCTGTACATGGGAGAAGCTCCCGGCTTTGTTTTGATCTCTCCCCTGCGCTTCCGCATGTCACTTCTGAGCGGCGCATGCACAAAGCCGACCTCATACATCATCTGCCCGGAGCTGCTTCCGTGTACAACTGTTGGCGCGAGCTACATTAAAGTGATTATTACGTTTTGAATATGGTTATTTTTCTTACAAAAATGCATCGATTCGCTACAGGAGGCCTTTGTTCACCCCCTGGAGCCATGTGAGACACTTTTTTTAATGGATGGGCGCTTTTTATTTAACTTCTTTTGGACTGATGCATGCAACACCCGCTGAGTGACATTAAACAGCTTGAAAGATCAAAGACAATTTTTTATATAACTCCTACTGGATTCTTCTGAAAGAAGAAAGTCATATACACCTAGGATGACTTGAGGGTGAATTTATGGGCTAATTTTCATTTTTGGGTGAACTAACCCTTTAAGTTCATTTTCTTCACGAACTGTGCTGTTGTTACCTCGCTTGTTAGAAGTCATGTAGTTTTTAATTTGTTAAACTATGCTACTGATAAAATTGTCAGAGTAGCACTAACAACATTAACGTGCATGTTAATGTGTATATGCATCTGTGAGAGAGAGAAAGAGCAGGAGAGATGAAGTATGTGCTTTCCGTACAAAATAAAAACATGTAAAGGATCTGTTGTTTTTATCCTATTGGTTACTATATTGCCAGTGTCGTTGTGGGTTTTGGTTGTTTTGCTGTTAGGCTGTAAGGACCTTTGAAATAACCAAAATCATTTGGTGAAGTGATTTGGACATGTAATGCGTTCAAGATCCGCCTGGAACTGTGTTCGCTGTGCGTTTCCCTGAAAATAGTTGCACACGTTAGAATGTTCAACAGCCAATCAGATTCAAGCATTCAACGGCCCCATAATATATTTTAAACTATAATTTATTATTGTGATGCAAAGCTGAATTTTCTACTCCAGTTTTCAGTGTCACATGATCCTTTAGAAATCATTTTAATATTCGTTTTTTTTTTTTTTTTAATCAAATGGTGCTGCTTAAAGGGTTACTCCACCCCAAAATTAAAATTCTGTCATTAATTACTCACCCTCATGTCGTTCCAAACCCATAAGACCTCTGTTCATCTTATGAACACAAATTAAGATATTTTTGATGCATTCTGAGAGCTCTCTGACCCTGCCATAGACAGCAATGTAAGTAACACGATCAACGTCCAGAAACGTAGCAAGGAGATCGGTAAAATAATCCATGTGACATCAGGGGTTCAACCATAATTTTACGAAGCTACAAGAATATTTTTTGTACGCAAAGAAAACAAAAATAACGACTTTATTCAACAATTCGTCTCCTCTGCGTCATCGTAGCGCCATTTTGGAGAGTATCTGATACTGATCCGTATGCTGTTCTGTGTCAGCCGCACCACACTGCTACGTTTTTTACTTTTATTTACGCTTTGATTTGAACAAAAACTCCCTGAATGTCACATGGATTATTTTACCCGATCTCCTTGCTACGTTTCTGGATGTTGATCGTGTTACTTACATTGCTATCTATGGGAGGTTCAAAGAGCTCTCAGAATGCATCAAAAATATCTTAATTTGTGTTCCGAAGATGAACGGAGGTCTTACGGGTTTGGAATGACATGAGGGTGAGTAATTAATGACAGAATTTTCATTTTGGGGTGGAGTAACCCTTTAAATGAAAATTAGTCCATGCTTTACTCACCCTCAAGTCATCCTAGGTGTAAATGACTTCTTTCAGACGAATCCAGTCGGAGTTATATTAAAATTGTCTTTGCTCTTCCAAGCTTTATAATGGCATGGGCAGGTGTTTTTGTTCAACAGTCCAAAAGTAGTCAAATAAAGAACATCCATCCATATTAAAACGTGCCTCACATGGCTCTGGGGGTGAATAAAAGCCTCCTGTAGCGAATTGATTTGTTTTTGTAAGAAAAAATATCCATATTTCAAACATTATAAACACCTTTCTCTCAATTCTGCTAACTGTCGTAGGGCGAAGCCGTTCCGGCAGATGACGTAGGATGTATGTGTAGCGCACGCGCTGATGATTAGGGACAAACGCGGAAGCGTTCCTTTGGTAAAGTAAGGAAACTTTGCTTCCTTTGCTCCTGTAAACAAACGTTGATTTTCGCGAGCTAGCGGAAGTTACACAAATGGTTATATCGTTTTAAATATGGATATATTTTTTTTTACAAAAAAGGAGGCCTTTATTCACCCCCCAGAGCCGTGTGAGGCCCACCCATGCAATCTTGAAAGAGCAAGGATAATTTTTAATATAACTCCGATTGGATTCGTCTGAAAGAAGAAAGAAGAAAGCACCTAGGATGCCTTGAAGGTGAGTAAAACATGGGATAATTTTCATTTTTGGGTGAACTAACCCTTTAAGGTTTTGCAGGATTCTCTTATGAATAGGCAGTTCAAAAGAACAGAATTTATTAAAAACTGAAATATTTCTTAACATTATAAATGCTTTTACTGTCACTTTTTATCAATGAAATGGATTGTAGTTGGTCATTTGCTTGTAGTTGGTCATTTTCTAAGTCTTGCCGATTTAAACATTCAAGCGTTTTAAACCAAGCACATGAGGCTAAAGAGGCTAAAGAGCGGCACTCGCATGCTGTTTTCTGTGAGAACTCACTCAAAGCGCGTACACGGAAAGCCGCGTTTCAGACAGCGCGTGGACACAAAATTGATTCCTCTTTCATGTATCCTTGCATCTGGATGGACACATAGTCTAAGGCAGTGGTTCTCAACCTTTTTTTCCACTGGGCTGCACTATGGTCCAAGTGCAAGTGGGTCGCATGCATATCATTTACATATTACGTCAGCAATACAAACCACCCTGATTTATAATATTATAGCCTAAATATTATGATATCTAATCGATTACATTCATTGAAATAAATAAATAATTCTACTCCCCATAAATAACACCCAATTTTGTGAAATTCGGCTCGAAAGGAGTAACAGCACAATTAT
>NW_015547650.1:308255-309519 GCF_001515605.1 Sinocyclocheilus anshuiensis
TTGCTCTTCCAAGCTTTATAATGGCATGGGCAGGTGTTTTTGTTCAACAGTCCAAAAGTAGTCAAATAAAGCACATCCATCCATATTAAAACGTGCCTCACATGGCTCTGGGGGTGAATAAAAGCCTCCTGTAGCGAATTGATTTGTTTTTGTAAGAAAAAATATCCATATTTCAAACATTATAAACACCTTTCTCTCAATTCTGCTAACTGTCGTAGGGCGAAGCCGTTCCGGCAGATGACGTAGGATGTATGTGTAGCGCACGCGCTGATGATTAGGGACAAACGCGGAAGCGTTCCTTTGGTAAAGTAAGGAAACTTTGCTTCCTTTGCTCCTGTAAACAAACGTTGATTTTCGCGAGCTAGCGGAAGTTACACAAATGGTTATATCGTTTTAAATATGGATATATTTTTTTTTACAAAAAAGGAGGCCTTTATTCACCCCCCAGAGCCGTGTGAGGCACGTTTTATTATGGATGGATGTGCTTTATTTGACTACTTTTGGACTGGTGAACAAAAACACCCACCCATGCCATTATAAATCTTGAAAGAGCAAGGATAATTTTTAATATAACTCCGATTGGATTCGTCTGAAAGAAGAAAGTCATATACACCTAGGATGCCTTGAAGGTGAGTAAAACATGGGATAATTTTCATTTTTGGGTGAACTAACCCTTTAAGGTTTTGCAGGATTCTCTTATGAATAGGCAGTTCAAAAGAACAGAATTTATTAAAAACTGAAATATTTCTTAACATTATAAATGCTTTTACTGTCACTTTTTATCAATGAAATGGATTGTAGTTGGTCATTTGCTTGTGTTTCTAAGTCTTGCCGATTTAAACATTCAAGCGTTTTAAACCAAGCACATGAGGCTAAAGAGAATTCTATTCGGCACTCGCATGCTGTTTTCTGTGAGAACTCACTCAAAGCGCGTACACGGAAAGCCGCGTTTCAGACAGCGCGTGGACACAAAATTGATTCCTCTTTCATGTATCCTTGCATCTGGATGGACACATAGTCTAAGGCAGTGGTTCTCAACCTTTTTTTCCACTGGGCTGCACTATGGTCCAAGTGCAAGTGGGTCGCATGCATATCATTTACATATTACGTCAGCAATACAAACCACCCTGATTTATAATATTATAGCCTAAATATTATGATATCTAATCGATTACATTCATTGAAATAAATAAATAATTCTACTCCCCATAAATAACACCCAATTTTGTGAAATTCGGCTCGAAAGGAGTAACAGCACAATTAT
>NW_015547650.1:309870-316073 GCF_001515605.1 Sinocyclocheilus anshuiensis
ATTTTACATAAAAACATTAGGCTATAGCTTATATTTATTTAGTACATTTTTAAATTAATGTAAAAACTAAAATGAATTTTTTTAAATTGTGTTCAGCATGGTGGGCCACATTTGAATTCGTGACGGGCCGCATGCGGCCCGTGGGCCATGGGTTGAGTACCACTGGTCTAAGGTGACCAGACGTGCCACTTCCTAAAATAACCAGGTTTTGGCTGTTTGCGCTGCGCGGACTGATCGTTGTATGACATCTAAGTACTGTGAGAGCGATAGAGAGCAGAGCAGATGGCTCCTTATGCTTTTGAATCACTCTCGCGATACTTTGATCGTTATTTTAGGCAATTTAGAAATCCTGGGCAGAATGTGTCCCCGGGAAGTGGCATGTCTGGTCACCTTAAAGGGGTCATATGATGTTGCTAAAAAGAACATTATTTTGTGTATTTGGTGTAATGAAATGTGTTTATGCGGTTTAAGGTTCAAAAAACACATTATTTTCCACATACTGTACATTATAGTTTCTCCTCTATGCCCCGCCTTTCTGAAACGCGTCGATTTTTACAAAGCTCATCGGTCTGAAAAGCGAGGTGTGCTGTGATTGGCCAGCTATCCAGTGTGTTATGATTCGCCGAATACCTCAAGCGTGTGACGGAAATGTCGTTTTAGGTAGGCATGGTTGACTCTTAACTTTTATAAAGAATATCTCTTTGGATTTGAGACTTTAGTCTTTGCAACTTTACAGATCTTCTTTATGCACCAAGAGCTTGTAACACTCCAAAGAGAAAGGAAAAATTGAAATCGCATCATATGACCCCTTTAACATAGGAACAAAATTATCTCAAAATAACTGTCTTTGCAAGTAGGCTCGTAAACATAGTCGGTTATGTCTTAACTGAATGTAAAAAGTGGAGAAAGAAATCTTGTGTATCATTATATTGGATCCATGCATTCAGTCTCAAAGGGGCAGTAGCCTATAAATACCTGCTGTTCCATAAGCGCCACCTGCTGTCAGAGAGCTACATTTGCGTCTAATTCAGCCCGTCTGCTGTTTCATTCAGATGTGTTTTATGCAGTATAATTTCACAAAGTTAAAGCATTCTGTTTTTGCTTCAAATTTTGAAATTTAATTACAATCTAAATAACATGTATTTAGCATCTTTGTTAGGATCGTAATTAAAATGCAGTGCTTGCCTCTGATTTTAAATGGAAAGACCACAGGCAAAGCCTTTGTTTATATGAAGAGATTTCTTTTATTTGTATTATTTATCTATTTGATTTGGGGTTTGTTTTAACATTTCAAGTTAGTTTTATTATTTGACAGTTTAATTTCACAAAGAAATATGCAGCATTTTTTCTGATATATAATAAAAGGACACCTTTTCATTTATGATTTGTTGTGAGAAAATTGTATTGTGAAATCAGTATAATGAATCGCATCGCATTGAGTTGAGTGAATCGTTACATACCTATATACTACTAGCTTTTGCTGTGGCATTGAAGTAAAGTGTTCTTTAGATAATGTTATTTAAATAATTTAATAAAGAACCATTTTTTTTTGCTCATCAGAAAAATGATCCTGATCCCAAACTCTTGAACTAACAGTTATGATCACATAGCAGGTTTTACAAACAAAATACTGTCATTCACTTTAACTGTCTAATTTCTAACAGTTAATCTCAGTTGCTCACCGCCTGCAAAATGCCTAGGTAATCTAAAGCCAATGTGAAACTCTTTGCAGCCCATTTTACTTCTGTATTATGAAGTATTGATTAGTATCCGCCTGCAACACTGCTGAAACCCTCTGGCTGAAACTTAAGCACCCTTGGCAACGTCAGCTAAAATGAAAATCCTTTCATTCAGGCAGAGCAACTCAAAATGTTTTGATGAAAGATTATTAAAACAAAAATGTGTGCACTAATACATTTTGCTCATTAAGACTAGAAATGTGCATTAAAAAAGTAAACTATAATTGAATGAATGGATATTTCCTCATTGGCGTTCAAATGATTCAGATTTGTCTCTCTGAATGGGAGTACTGCTTGACAAAAAGTAAACAGCTAAAGGTTTCAAACCATTTCTAGGCAAACAGATGCAGTCCACAACATCAACACAACATAAATTATCATGGAGACGAATAAAAGCGTTTATTTATGGTACAGCCCAGCCGGAATTAATAAATCTATTCCTAGAGAGCGAGGAAAACAGACATTCTGCCACCAGCGAGAATCTACACGTTCTTAAAGCACAAACATGCAGGCCTTAATTAAAAGCTATCAGCACCGCACAGAGAGCAGAACATAGAGCCATCCATCCTCAGTTTAGAAGCTGGAAAAAAACCTTATCAGAGTGAAGGGTTACACATACTCTCTCCTCAAGCCTTAAATAGAAATGCACATGCGAGACGGAGCGTTTATAGTGCTATTGTGTGGCTTTGTAGAAGCAAAGGCTGCTGTTTGTTTCTCACAAACATTCATCAGGCATTATTTCATGTGGGAGTGAGTCTGAACTGAAGGTAGTATCAGTTATAGTGAGATCCAGAAGTGCAATAAAATCTCTCAACACACCTACTCTTTAACGCCTTAACACTCTTACATCTCTCAACACTGAGTTCAGAACTTCCAATTATGTTTCGCAGATGCTATTTAAGTGCATTTGGTGAATGTCAGATATACAAGTCATTTTATAAACACCGCAGATTGTTTCCACGGAAACATTTTATATTAAAATCTATGTTCTTGGAAACAGATAGCCATTATGTTGTGCTAATCAAAAATTTTAAATAACATAAATCTTTGAAATCAACCTGCAGCCAGTCAGCTACAATCAATTTTAATAATGCTAATGGTCACAGAGCTTCAAAAGCATGAATCATCTGTACGTGTAATTCCAACAATAAAACATGTTTGGTTTTGCACCAGTGCTGCATTATATATATGAAATTGGGTTGCAAACACATTTCATGTTGACTTGTATTCCATTTGCATTTTTCATCTAAACAGATTTGTTTTGCAGAATAAAGGACAGATATAAATAACGAGGTTTGCAGCCCATTTTGCATCACCTAGCTTTATAGGATCTCCTCCACAAAATCATAAGCCTGTTTTACTCAAATCATTAATTGAATCCTGACCGGAGCCATTTCATCTTTCCACACAGCTAAACTGAAGCATCTCCACAGAGAGCGCGGATAAGATAAGGCAGAGATGTCAAGCGACTTCAATCTACGATATGGCATCGTTCCCAATTCTACACCCACCGGGTACAATGTCTTTGTCTGTCGTACTGTATAGAGCGACCAGAGTAATACCGCACGATCTGGACTGGGAAAGATGCTGGTTAATTGAAAGCCCCCCTTCCAGTCCTCTCTCTTTACAATGGCCCTGTCTGCTTCGATTCATCTGGGCAGAATGAGATTGTGATTGGAACTGACTAAAGAAAATTACACTAGATGAGACAAAGGTGCCGGTCTGCCAGAGTGAATCCTGGAAAACAGGACTGGAAGGACTTTTGTCCCTTAGGGAGCGCAGAGTAAAAGCTAATCATACTGAAACACACATTTATTTTTCCAGGAATGGGAAAATGTGCCATGAACACCCTTCACCTGCATTTCTTTACCTTTAAAAATAAAGGTTCCAAAAGAGAGTTCTTGTAGCAATGAAGAAGAACCATTTTTTGGTTCCCTAAAGTAGTAAACCATTCTTAAAAGAATAACTGTTCTTAGTGTGAACAATTTTTTTAATAAACCACTATTAAAACCTTCTGTGCAAAGGAAATATTCCATTGATCAGTGTTTCCCATTCATTAACTAGACTGTGGCGGCCCGCCACAGTTTCATAACAAAACGAAGATATATTTATACCTCTCATATAACATAACTGTTTTTTAACGTTTTGTGTTTCACGCCATTGCTTTGGCAAGTATCCGTCAAACGAATAATATGACTTATCAAGTCTGTTTGCGCTGCTTGTTTCAGAGTGCGCACATTGCGTACGCGATCAGCTCGTTATCCGCGTCTCAGAGCGGCTCAGTTCACAGTGAATCCAGTGAACTCCGTTACTGAATGTGCTGTAAGTTTAGCGCGCGTTTGGGAACGCAACGGCCACCAGTTATGCATAATTTGCACATTTGCATAATTTTCAATATTTTAATGGTCAAATGTTTACAGTATTTCATTAAATTAGTAATGTTTGTAAACCTGTTTTCACAGAAGCTGGAGTTTTCCGCCAAAATAAAAGCTCAAGGGTTTGTCTCTTGCAAGCATGGCCTAAAATTAACAGATGCACACAGAGAAAATACTGTACAGGCACAGCAAGCTCACTGTTGGGAAGAACAATATAAATATTGGGGTGGGGGTTTATATGAATGTATTTCTGAAGGGAACTGACTTCACAAAAGTTTTGATGGCATTTTTCCCCTCTTATCATTGTTGATCCATAAGCGCCACCTGTTGTCAGAGAGTGAATTTGCGTTCTCATTCAGCCTGTCTGTTTTTGTTTCATGCAGGTTTTATCTTTGCATGTTTGTTTGTATCGTGATTAAAATGCAGTGGTTGGTTCTAATTTCAAATGGCTTTTTTTTTTTTGTATTAAATATGTTTAGTTGTTGTAGTAGTAGCAACTGCCCATTTTTTGCAAAAACAGTTTCATGGCAAGGAAAAATATTTATGGCCGGTAAATTTTCTGAAGTCATCAGCCACTGGCAGATGTGAATTTAGTTTTAGGCCCTGCTTGCAAGTGAAGAAATTAGGACAAAAGTATTGCAATTTCCCTACTGTAGAGTAAGGTAAAATAATATACCTGAAAAAAAAAAAATGTTCATTTATTTCACAGTGCAATTGTTTTACAATATATGGCTATTACGGTCATATGAATAATAATATACAATTATTATTTTATTCTAATTTGTTTGGCTTCCAAATTCACCAGTGAGACTGAGACACTATATCTACTAAAAAGGGGGTTGAGTCCCCATTTCAAGAACAAGTACATTCACCAGCTTTTTTTTCTTTTAGTTTGCACACTGAACCTGTGTTGGAGCTCTTAATTTTGAACTCTCAAAGTGCACCAGATTTATGAATTTAACTTTAAAATGTACAAAATTTTCTTATGGGGGAGCATGCCCCCGGACCCCCATAGAGGGGTCGAGGACCACCCACCACAGTCTCACAAAATCCTGTGGGAAACACTGATTGATGGTAAAGGTTCTTCATGGTACCAGTGAATGCCAATAAAGAACCTTCACTTTTAAGACTAACACTTACTGTACTGTTATCTCTCTCATTGTGGCAGCCAGATTTCTTATCTTAATCTATAATATAAAAGTATACTTTAATCAATCAAGGATGCATTAAATTGATCAAAAGTGACCGTAAACAAATTTATAATGTTACAAAGGATTTCTATGCCAAATAAATAGTGTTCTTCTGAACTTTCGATTCATCAAAAATCATGAAAAAATTACATTTTCCACAAAATATTAAGTAGCAACATTGATGACAACAAATATTCATGCAACAAGACATCATAAGCATTATTCACCAGTGCACAAAAATATGTTTGTCTTTGCAATATTGAACCAAAATAGAACACTAAAAAGTACATTTTGTGCAATGGAAAGATTCCATGAATGTTGAAGGCTCTTTGCGGAACAACTGATGCCAATAAAGAACCTTTATTTTAGTATAGTAGCCAGAAGCTTGTTTTCTGTTCATAGCACGTTCATTATATCGCATTAAAAGTGGTCTGTGATGTAACTTCCTGTGCTGAAGTTTCAGATTCTTGAACCTTGAGTGCAATGGCCCACTTCTGCTTCCAACAGCTCTAGGGATATAATATGGCACATCATTGAAACTCACCCTGACAAGAGAGCAGTGCTTCCTGGGCTGTTTCTTCCTCGGAGTATTTGAGCACAGTTCTCAAACACACATAAACAAACCCTCAAAGAAACTCTAAGACACGGCCCACAGTCTTTCATCACATACACATGAACTCTCCGTATGTTTAAAAGCACACATTCGCAGTAGCATTTGGTGGGGCTCGATTCAGTCGCTCCAAGCATCATTAGAGAAGATCAGCTCAAAGCGATGCTCTAGTTTGTCCACACAGACCCACATCCTCTGGCAGAAGATCAGATGCTGACCTTGCAGTCAATATGGGGGTCTTCTAAGAGCCGGAAGGATCTTTGACTATTGGCATGGGGGGGGGGGGGGG
>NW_015547650.1:316085-329328 GCF_001515605.1 Sinocyclocheilus anshuiensis
TGGGGGGGGGGGGGGGGGGGGGGGGGAATCACTCTACGACCTCAATCTCGAGACAACAGAAGGCGCTGGTATCAAATACTGCTTGCCTCAGAGAATTTAGAACAATGGAAAGAAGGTCCACAAAAGAAGTTCTCATTTTAAAGGCCTAGTTCACCCAAAAATGCAATTTTTGTTATGTTTACTCACTCTTACGTCATTACTTCTGTCTCTTCACTGCATTTCTCTTGCACTGACTCTTGACAAATTGCTTTTGGAACTTTCCAATATAATTCCAAATCAGTATGCTATTTTTTCCTGTTAAATGTAAACATGGACACTTGGAAAACAGTTTATGGTAACCATTTCTTTCAATCAAAAAAGCTGTGCAAAAACCTTCCTCTTTTGTTTTTTTAATGTGTTCCAGCATAATGAGGATTTCTTTAAAATAAGAAAATGAAGCTTCAAGACAGTGACATTGTATGAAGTAACTCATAATGAGTGCATAATTGAATAAATTAAATTATCAAGGTCTAGCTAACTCTCTCGCTTTACAGAGGTGAATATTAAGCTTGACATAAATTGGAGCCTCTGACAACAATCATTTTGCAATCCTGATTTCAAACAGGAAGGAAAGATAACACCTCCATTAAGAGCTGTTATTAGGATTTTTCTGCAAATGAACATGACAGCTGAAAGCAATCTGGCAGTGTTTCTAGCAGTCGTTATGTAAATTAACAAATACTTCCAGGTTTGTTGTTAACGAATGCAGAAAATGTTACGTTTGAAATATAGAAAATGAAACAGAAAAATGAACTCCTAATAGAAATGAAAAAAGGCATCAAATTACATAATTAAATTATATAATACTATTATGTATTATGAACACCTAAGAGAACAATTCTAAGACAAATATGTCAGCAGTTGTGCATAATAGCAGTACATTTGAACACAAAGCTTTGGGATTTTCATGGAAAAGCTGATAGCAGCAATGCAGGAATATTAATCTAGTTTGCCAGTGGCTCAATTGGGTTAAAATTATTGAGAAAATGAGTATTCATTATTCTTCAACAGTTAAAGCTGCAATTTGCAGAATGATTAGAAGAGTAATAGTCAAACTGACAGGGCTGAAATCATTATATGCAATCAAAGCAGTTTGTTGAAATAGAAGAAATGTATATATGCGCCAGCATATACTGATTATTATGCTATTGAGCTAGATAGGATAATTCAGCACAGTCTTTAAAAAATAGTCAAAATTATGTGAATGCTACTATTTTTTTCCTAAATTGTGTACAAATAATATTTTAGCATAAAAACAATCTAATAACATACACAAGTAAAACATTTCACATTATCGGATATTATCCTACAAGCTTTACGGTCACAAAATAAACTCTTCATTCATTTTATGAGTTTTCCTACCTATACTTCATGCCAGTTCTCATGCTTTGGTCACTTGAAGAAGGGACGCTCTGGACAGAAAGCTGCCCGAGGCTCCTGGCCACCATGGCCACGGCTTTGAACTTGCTTCGGGTACCAGTGCTTGGACTGTTAGCGTTTTGTCGGTTGAGCCTGTCATCTGTGCTACGGCTCATGGACCGGTGGTCCGTGCAAACAAACGACACCTGCATCCTGTCTCAGAGGATGCACGGTTATCACAGAGAAAATTCAATGAAAGAGTGCAAAGTGTCTCCAAGAAACAAAGCCAAGTCAGCCAGATCCAGATCCTCTGGAGAGCAAATTTAAAAGTTCCTCGGTCCTGCTGGACTGTGCAATGCGCTGGGACTCCTGCTCTGAGAATATCAGGAGGGTTGATCAAACTGAAGCTTGACTTGCTCAACTAGACAGGCAAAGAGCTTATAAAGTGATGCCCACGACTCATTTCAGTGCTTCCCCGACCGACACATGAAGTTCACAGCTCGCTGCTCAAGACCACCTGCACGACTCCCATCTCACATAAGAAAGGTCTTAATTTATTTCCTTTCTCACGTTCAGCGCTTTTTCTTTGTATTCAAATCCTCCGATCAAAGACGCTGCATATCCAAACACACTAACTGGTTTCTTTGTAAACTCAGCTCACTGCTTCAGATCACTTGGGAGCACCAACACACAAAGCAGATTTCAATCATAAAGTAACAAACTGACGCAATGGATAAGATGTCTTCTCATGTCTCCTCCTGTGAGTACTGTATCTGACAGCTACTGAGATACCTCATATGCACTGACTTACAAGTGCATTCAGAGCGCAAGACACAAAGAGGCAGAGCGTGAGTGAACGAGTACGAGAGGGTGGGAGGAGCAAACGGCTGAAAGAGAGAGTACAGAAACACGGAATGTGATCGAGAAAGAGAGAGGGAGTGTTGGAGGGTTTGGTCTGCACTGATATTTCTTTAAAGAGGTCATATGATGTTGCTAAAAAGAACATTATTTTGTGTATTTGGTGTAATGAAATGTTTATGTGGTTTAAGGTTCAAAAAACACATTATTTTCCACATACTGTACATTATTGTTTCTCCTCTATGCCCCACCTTTCTGAAACACGTTGATTTTTACAAAGCTCATCGGTCTGAAAAGCGAGGTGTGCTCTGATTGGCCAGCTATCCAGTGCATTGTGATTGGCCGAATACCTCAAGCGTGTGACGGAAATGCTACGCCCCTTGCCATACTGTGATGCCTTGTCCCGGCCGGAGCGACGAGACAAAAACATGAAAACCCATTATAAACGAGGCATTTGTTGCATCCAGTGGGGACATAATTACGGATTATAATGCATTTGTGATCGGAGAAATGACAAACTACAAGCGCTACTCTACACTGCTCAAAACTCGCGTTTGAATCATCAGTGGCAAATTCTTTAAATATAAAAAACGTACTTACAGTCTGTGAGTCAGAACAGCCGGCGTTGTTGTCTACTCTACCAGGATCAGGAAACAGTCCTCATCCATCCTCCATAAAATGCGCTGGACACATCGGAATATTTGGGTTGAACTGTTCTGGAACAGTGTTGTAAATACAACTTAACCACTGATTTCTAGTCGTGTCCTCTTTTGGAAGGCCGGTGGGCTCGAGAACGGCACGGTGGGCAGGCTTGGGGCAACCACATGTGACGTCCCCGGTGAAAGCCGATCCGGCGATCCACAGCGCGAAGTTGATGTATTTCCTCAGCGACCAGCACGGATCAGCTCCAGGCATGACGAAGCGGATATTGTCCTCTTTTGGAAGACCAAACAAAGTAGTTTCGCTTTCACAACGAACACACAGCGCCTTCACGACATGGCGGCGGCAACAACAATACTACAGCGAGAATAAAAGTTAAGCCTTCTTTCTTTGCGTGAACATTTGGGTGGCGTTATGCAAATCTTCCCACATAGTGACGTAGATATGTGGGGGCGTGTTAGAACGAGCCTTTTTAGGAGGGCGTGGTTGACTCTTAACTTTTATAAAGAATATCTCTTTGGATTTGAGACTTTAGTCTTTGCAACTTTACAGATCTTCTTTATGCACCAAGAGCTTGTAACACTCCAAAGAGAAAGGAAAAATTGAAATCACATCATATGACCCCTTTAACTTTTGTACTAATATTTGCTCCACTTATTTGCACTGTTTCATTGCACATGGCTAAGCTGCAAATGCTTTGAAATAGATGTTTTACTTTTGAAGTGAATATCATATTCATTTTCTCCACAGGGTTAGAAATAACATACACTACAATTTAAAAGTTTGGGGTTGGTTAGATTTTGATTTGTTTTTATAAGAATGTTTTATTGTTTTCTATTTTGTTTTTTATTTGTTTTTATAAGAAGTCACCAAGGTTGCATTTATTTGCAAAAACATAGTAAAAACAGTAATATTGTGAAATCTTTTTACAATTGAAATGGCTGTTTTGTATTTGAATATGTTTTAAAATGTAATTTATTCCTGTGATGCAAAGTTGAATTTTCAGCATCATTACTCCAGTCTTCAGAAATCAGTCTAATATGCTGATTTGCTGCTCAAGAAATACATTTTAGATTATATATATTTGTGGAAACCTTGATACATTTGTTTTCTTTGCTGAATATAAAGTTCAAAAGAACAAGATTTTTAAAAGCTTCTGTAACAATATAAAAGCTTTTGTCACTTTTGACCATTTCAATGCATTCTTGCTGAATAAAAGTATTAATTTCTTCTTCTTCAAAAAAAAAGTCTTTCAAGAATACACTGCTATGAGATCCATTGTTGTTATGTAAAAACACATTCTTCTGTAAAAGTCAATGTGATTTCAACAACAACGAAAAGTTCAATTGCAGAACTTTCGGTAAAAAAACAAAAAACAATTACAATACCCACAATCCTAAAGAGAGATCCATCAATCAGAAAAGTCAATGAAACCAAAATCTGAGGAAAAGAGTTCAGAAGTGAGCAGCCATTCCCATAAAGCATTGCAAATGGTGTATTTAAGTCACTCTGAGTGCATATATTTTGCAATAAACTTCCAATACATAGTATTCTATACTTATAATAATTTACTTCTAGTCAGTTATTTTCTTCTGTACTGGAGTTTTTGATCAATTTAATAAGATATGTTAAATACTCAGTATTGTACATTTGTCTTTTGCTGAGTTTGAAGAACTTTAATAGTGAATCATCTTTGAGATGGATGGCTTGAAGGTTTTTATTTAAAGGGGTCATATGATGCTTTTTTAAAGATCATTATTTTGTGTATTTGGTGTAACAGAATATGTTATCTATTAGAATGCCTATGGAGAAAATGAATAGCAAAAATGCCAGGACCAAATCTGTTAAAGTGAGTGCTCACTGTTGCACTATGTTGCATATGTACACTTCTTGCTATGTCAGTAGAACTCTCTAAACTGAAACTATAGATAGAGAATAAGACAGAAGATTGAGAGCAAGAACAAGAGGTTTATTTGTACAGCTTGCAGCTGATGCCACCGTCGCGGCTAGTGCATTATTAGGTGTTCACTCTGAGTTCAAGCTGTTGAGTATTACCAAGAGAATAAAAGAGCAGAGTGCAGGTGCAGGCAAAAACTATTTCGCCCAGTGCATGGCAGGATCTTTCATACATGCATGCTGTGCAGGCATGTGTAAAATATTCATTATGCAACTTGATCTGTCTGAATGTGTATCAAAGCCAGGGGAGGCTGAAGCACATTACAATGCAACCGCTAAATCGTTATAGCTCACATGCCTGCCTGCCTTCCTGTCAGCTGTTAGATGCACACGGGGGAATATGTTAGCTAAACTATTACCTTCAATTCACGACAGCTCTCTTAACCTTATAATATGTGGTGAAGATTTCACGCATCATGAAACTTTCGTAAATGTGGCTCAGTTGGCCAATTATGCCAGTATCAGCAGAGTGTGTGATGTGGTAAAGACAGGAAGCACACAGCAGCAACCAATTAACTGTGTTATGGAAATCAATGCAGGCAGGAACGACATGGGGAAGCTGGAAAACAATATTGGCAGAGCAAGGAAATTTAGTGATAATTGGGAGTAGGCACAGGACTAGACAAAGAGCATGCTGATGGTGCACACTTTTACAGAAATAAAATAATGAAACATATCTGTCGAAGATCTGCTAACTTTCTGCCAACAGTGAGTGAACTAAGAAAAATCCCCAGCCACATATAGTTCTTACTGAACATTAAACTGTACTTTGCTTTGTTTTTTATACAAATGTATTTTAATTCCAATAAAATGCATGACAACCAGGCCTTTTTTTTCTCTCAGCATCATATATGAAATGTGTCTGTCTCCAACTTTCAAGTGAAACTGTACAATATATGTCACAAAAACATCCTCATATTTCTATTTTGATGGCTTAATGCCAAGAATTGTGTCACCATATGGAGGGACTGTTCCCATAAAAATGAAAAATCTGCCATGATTTACTCACATTCATGTTGTTCCAACCAGTAAAATACAAAAAGATGACATTCTAAAGGTGAAGAATGATCATGCTGTGAAAGTCAATGGGGTCCAAAAACATTATACACTATTAACATTATTGTACGGATTAAAAAAATAAATAATAATAATAATTTTTATAGAAGTAGTTCCATAGAAGTAAAAAAAAAAAAAAAAAAGGTGGAAAAATCCCAAATAGAACTGATACACTTCTCAAAGTGTCATATTTTATGTTCCACAGAAGAAAGTTAGTTGAACAGTTTGGAATAACATGAGGGTGAGTAAATAATGACTGAATTGTTATGTTAAAGGGAACTATCCCTTTAACTCTCTCATGTCTCTGACATAAGCGAGGATTGGCTTGCTTTTTTTACAATCCGACTTAACCATGTGATGTTTCAGATCCTAATAAAGCTACTGCCCAACTGTTTGCTCAATTTTACCACTTTTATTTATGGACCCTGCCACTTATCCTTAGTCCATTTGAAAGATAATTAAGAACACAGATGTGTAAATGATGGTAGACAGGTACGTTTCCATCTGTAGACCACACAACTGTCCATCCTTGTCCGCTACAATCATTCCAGACTCTTGACTGAATTGAAAGGGGAAAAGTGTTTAAAGCGAACACCTACAGTCGTGGTCAGAATAATTGGCACCCTTGGTAAATATGATCAAAGAAGGCTGTGAAAATAAATCTGCATTGTTAATAATTTTGATCTTTTATTTAAAAAATTCACATAAATCTAACCTTTCATTGGAGAATAAGAATTTAAAATGGGGGGAAATATCATTATGACATAAATGTTTTTCTCTAATACACATTGGACACAATTAACAGCACCCTTTTATTCAATGCTTTTTGCAACCTCCATTTGGCATAATAACAGCTCTGAGTTTTCTCATCATCCAGAATCTT
This sequence comes from Sinocyclocheilus anshuiensis, assembly GCF_001515605.1. Taxonomy (NCBI): domain Eukaryota; kingdom Metazoa; phylum Chordata; class Actinopteri; order Cypriniformes; family Cyprinidae; genus Sinocyclocheilus; species Sinocyclocheilus anshuiensis. The sequence continues at coordinate 322,897 of NW_015547650.1, forward strand.
TCCAGACCCTTCAGATTCCCAGCTCCATGATGGAGCTTCTCCTCTTCAGTTCACCACACTATTTTCTATAGGGTTCAGGTGTTGGTATGCTCAAAATTGTAAATATGAATGGCAATATACTTCACAGATATTTTACTCATAAGAATTTCTAGAGGTACCAATAATTGTGTCCAACGTGTATTTGAGAAAAACATTTATGTCAATGATATTTCCCCCCATTTTAAATTCTTATTCTCCAATGAAAGGTTAGATTTATGTGAATTTTTTTAATAAAAGATCAAAATGATTAACAATGCAGATTTATTTTCACAGCCTTCTTTGATCATATTTACCAAGGGTGCCAATAATTCTGACCACGACTGTATACTGGTTAGAGGGAGGTTTCTTCTGTATCCATGGCTTTTTATGTCTCCAGTTAAATGGTGAAGGGTTGGGGCGAGTGGGCAGTGGGAGGCTTACATGCCACACTTGTTCAAACTCAGCCGTCAATTCCATCACCCCTATGCGACCCTGGACAATGCACAACTCAAGTGGGGCGAGAGGCTTTGTCTGTGTCAGCTCCTCTTAAGATCAAACAGCAGGGTCACCAAACTTGTGGAGACAAAATGCACAAAGTGATTTTTAAACTCAATAAACCAGTGTTTCTCAACCAAGGGGTATGCCTACCCTTAGTGGTCCGTAGAATCGTTACAAAAATGTAAAAAAAAAAAAAATTTTTTTTTATCATAAACTGGCATGTTATTTTATTGTTATTCACACTAATATAATGATCAAAACCAGTATTGTGTTTTATTTGTATGAACAGCTCATAACAGCTCTTTGGAGAACAAAGCAGCCTCTATGGTCCGGTAGGCCTGTCATGATAATTACTATATCGACTTATCATATGATATACGGACATGACTGTGATAAGTTTTAGTCGATAAGTTTAAGTATGCATATTTACTTGTTTTTTTTTTAAGATTTATTTTTGGCATTTTTGTTATTAGGATAGGACTGTATTTCAGACAGGCTACTGGCCCAAAAGCACATTTACTTTTTCGTTTAAAATATTAATAAAGAAAAATGTATTAATCATTTTTAAATTAATTAATAAATTATTACATTTATTAATAATAAAGCTATGCCCATTATAGCCAATTATAAATAACAAAATTGTTATCAAGATCGGCCTATGGACAGGTGGCTTAAAAAACTTGATGGGCCATACCAGTGGACCTGACACTCCAGATAATCTAAGAAAAATGGACAACACAAAAACACTGTAGGTTGGGGGTCTACAAGGATGGTTTGAGAAATAAGGGGGATCCAGTACTTATAAAAAGTTGAGAACCACTGCAATAAACCATTTATTTACTGAGGCTGATGATTTCAAAATTGCCTTATATCTGGGATACACACATGTGAAAGTCGATGCCGGGATCCGCCATGCTTCAGAGCGCCAGGAGCCGTGACACAATACAACACGTAGCATATCAGGCCGAACAAGTCGAGGGGCCTGGTTCACTCACATTGTGTATCTGCACGTACAGTATCATGGTGAAACCCACACCACTGTCACACAACCCTCCACAGATGAGCAGAGCCATCTGGGAAGCGGCTCGCTTTAAGTACTTGTATTTTGACCCATATGCGGGTTCTAGTTGCCAAGTAACAAACGATTCATAACCATCATGCCCCAGTAAGCACATCGATTCATCGGGCTGGCTGATATTGGCTCATGATTTGGTAAAATGTGATAGAGGGAGATCAGTGAAAGCGTGTGATTTGCAGAACAGAAGTCGGCGATGAAACGATGCCGAGAGCTTGATCAATACAAGATGGAACTGATGTATAGAGCCATTTCACCGATTTAGAAACCTATACGTCTTCTTCCCACACTGACTGGTCACAGTTCTTGTGAATTTGAGAAGGTGGATGTGCAATCTCTATGGCAACTGAAGTTTTCATACACACAGTGTCCAAGGATGACTTTCTGGGCCAGATTCTCTGGTTATTCTCAATCTAGGTATGTGAAAAGGCCATAGTTTAGAAACACAACAGTTTGGTCTTGCTGCAAGGTTAGCGTGCTTTCCAGAATATCTTAACATCCTTACAAAAAGACACATTTATTGAGAAAGGGAACACAAAAAAAACGTATTTTCAGAGAAATAAGAAAATGTAGTAAGAAAAATAGAAAAGATTTTTCTCATTTTAAGCTTAAAGCTCATTAAACTCTTTTAGACGTCTCTGAAAACAACACTGAACAGATTGTCATTTTCGTTCAGCATCAGGATGTTGAGAAATGTTAACTGGAAAACAAGACTAATACGGATTAAGACATTTTTTTTTTTGCATTATGCCACACAAATATTATTGCAGTACAAGTGTATACACACTATATGTACAACAGTATTGGGAAACAGCTCTTAAAGGGATAGTTCACCCAAAAATGAAAGACGGTAACTCGGGGGAGAAGAACTGTTGAATAAAGTCAATATTTTAGTTTTTTTGCCAAAAAAAAAAAAAAATTCTCATAGCTTCATAAAATTACGGTTGAACCACTGATGTCACATGGACTATTTTGCCAATGTTCCTGGTACCTTTCTGGCCCTTGAACATGGTAGGACCCTTGCTGTCTGTGGAGGGTCAGAAAGCTCTCGGATTTCATCAAAAATATCGTAATTTGTGTTCCAAAGATGAACAAAGATCTTATGGGTTTGGAACCACATGAGGGTGAGTAATTAATGACAGAATTTTAATTTTGGGGTGAACTATCCCTTTAATTATTGAACTGGGGCATTTCAATCACTCCCATTGCCACAGATGTGAGAAACCAAGCACGCAAACATTTAAAAAAAAAAAAAAGATCATTCTGAAGAGCTGAGTGAATTCATTGTGATACTATGATAGGATGCCACCTCTGCAACAAGTCAGTTTGTGAAATTTCATCCCTGCTTTCAATTTCATTACACAGTCAACTGTAAGTAGTATTATTGAAAATTGGAAGCATTTAGGAACAGCAGCAACCCAGTAGAAGACCACGTATAGTCACAGAGCGGAGTTACTGAGTGCTGAGGCATATGGTGCGTAAAGTCGCCAACATTCTGCTGATTCCACAGCTGAAGAGTTACAAACTTCCACTGGCAGTACTATCAGCAGAAAAACTGTGTAGCAGGAGCTTCATGGAATGGGTTTCCAAAGCTGAGCAGCTGCATGCCAGCCTCAAATCACCAACACAATGCCAAGCGTCGGATGGAGTGTATAAAGCACGTCACCACTGGACTCTGGAGCAGTGAAAAGCTGTTCTGTAGAGTGACGAATCACACTTCTCTGTTTGGCAGTCTGATAGGCGAGTCTGTGTTTGGGCAGATGCCAGGAGAACATCACCAGCTTGACTGCACTTTGTCAACAGTAAAGTTTGTTGGAGGAGGAATGATGGCTGTTTTTAGTGGTTTGGCTGGGCTCCTCATTTCCAGTTAGGGCTGGACGATATGGCCAAAATTTATATCATGATATATTTCTTAATTTCGGTTGGTATGATATAATTCCGATATCGATATGAACACTATTTAAAAAAGCCTCGTAAAAACTGCCAAGAACGCCCACAACAGATGTCTGTGCATACAAACTTATGAAAAATTAATTTGCCAAGTCTATGACACCTCATATAAAACCATATATTTTAGAAAAAAAACAGCACAAATAAATTAATGTTCACCTTTTATTTGTATTTAGTCTTCATACAAACAAGAAATGTGAAATCACTGTCAAATAATCGTCTTAGACTCACCTAATTAATATTAATATCTTTAACTTCAAACTATAGGCTAACATGCCAGTCAAAAGTTTTTGAACAGTAAGATTTTTAATGTTTTTAAAGAATTCTCTTCTGCTCACCAAGCCTGCATTTATTTGATCCAAAACACAGCAAAAGCAGTAATATTGTGAAATATTTTTCCTATTTCAAATAGCCGCTTTCTATTTGAATATATTTTAAAATGCAATTTATTCCTGTGATCAAAGCTAATTACTCCAGTCTTCAGTGTCACATGATCTTTCAGAAATCAATCTAATATGCTGATTTGCAGTTCACGAAACATTAATTATTATTATTATCAATATTTGAGAAACAGTTGAGTACATTTTTTCAGGATTCTTTGAAAAATCCAAAGATCTTTTGTAACATTATACACTAGTATACCATTCAAAAGCTTGGAGTCAAATTAACAAATTAGAATGATTTCTGAAGGTCATGTGACACTGAAGACTGGAGTAATGAATGCTGAAAATGTAGCTTTACCATCGCAGGAAATAAATGACATTTTAAAATACATGAAAATAGAACATGGTTTACAGTATTACGGTTTTACTGTATTTCTGAGCAAATAAATGCATCCTAAGTGATCATAAGAGACCTCAAAACATTTTTTTAAAAATCGTACCAACCCTATAAAAAGGGTTTTTCTCAATAATGTCTGTATTTTTACCTGCATGCAGTTGGTGAACATAACACAGACAGACATGAGCTTGGAGAAGATGCGGAGCAGCTCAGGGTTGGTGAGCATACAGTCCTTCAGACAGTTATCCAGGAAGCTGGTGTGATACCACAGCACATCATCAATGTTGGAAGCCTAAAAAAAGACAATCAAATTAAGAACGCGCAAAAACAGTAACATTTTGAAATATTTGTACTATTTAAAATAACTATAACTGTCAAAGCTATATTTTTTAGCATCATTACTCCAGTCACATGATCATTCAGAAATCATTCTAATATTCTGATTTGCTGCTCAAAAATCATTTATTATTATGTTGAGAAACAGCGGAGTAGACTTTTTTCAGGTTTCTTTGATGAATAAAAAGTTCAGAAGAGCAGCATTTATGTGAAATAGAAATCTTTTGTAACATTATAAATGTCTATAATGTTACAAAAGCTTTTTATTTCAGATAAATTATGATCTTTGGATCTTTCTATTCATCAAAGAATCCTGAAGAAAAATTTACTCAACTGTTTTAAATATTGATAATCAGCATCAGCATATTAGAATGATTTCTGAAGGATCATGTGACACTGAAGACTGGAGTAATGATACTGAAAATTCAGCTTTGATCACAGAAATAAATTAAATTTTAAAATATATTAAAATAGAAAGCAGTTATTTTAAATAGTAAAAATATTTCAAAATGTTACTGTTTTTGCTGTACTTTGGATCAAATAAATGCAGGCTTGGTGAGCAGAAGAGTATTCTTAAAAAAAAAAAATCTTACTGTTCAAAAACTTTTGACTGGTGTAGGCTGATTATTCTTATAGATTGAAACAAATGTGCTTTAGCCAGTATAAAGTGCATGAAAAATGCTCTGAGTTGCTGCAGAAAACAAAACAAACAAACAAACAAACAAAAAAAGAGCAACAACAAAAACATGGAGATGGGCTTATTATTGAAAATGCAAACTGATTGTCTGCCAGCAGGAGGCGCTTTGAGAGCGGTAGAACTAGCGGTTTCCCCGGTAACGGCTGTAATCAAAGCAGCTCCGCTCATGAACGCTACTTTATTGAAAATGCAAACTGATTGTCTGCCAGCAGGAGGCGCTTTGAGAGCGGTAGAACTAGCGGTTTCTCCAGTAACGGCTGTAATCAGCTCTGCTCATGAACGCTTCTTTATCAGATAAAATGAAAATGCCATCGAAACTTTTCTGTAGACATTCATATAAAACACCCGCGACGTGATTTTTGATTTTGATTTCGAAGCATGCAGTGCTCATGTTTATTCAACGAAGTCAAACGCCACAAATAAATCAATGTATGGGAAACACTGGTAATGTACACTGGAACCGTGTTTAAAAATCATACCACCGTTATTGAAAAAAATATATGAATTTTTATATTATTATTATATTATCATTGAGTGCCTGCTGGTGTAATGGTCAGGAGGTCCAATACTTTTGTCCATATAGTAGTGTATATATTCTTCTTAAGGATCATGTGGCACTGAAGACTGGAGTAATGGCTGATATATAGTAGTTATTAGTGTTGTCAAAAGACCCAGTACTTCGGTACCAAGTCGGTACTTAAAAAATATTTTTATATCACTTCTTCAGAAAATGATGGATGTCATTTTCATTTCATCTTGCCTGTAATGCCTGAGCAGCGTTTGTGAGTGCAGCGCTGCTTTGATTACAGCTGTTACCGGGGAAACCTCTATCTCTCCCGCTTTACAAGCACCTCCTGATGGCAGAGAATGAATTTGCATAATATATGCAGCCACAAATAGAGAGCAAGTCTGTGGGAAACACCGCTTCTGTTATGAATATTATTCAATATTTTAATTTGAATGTCGGATTGAAATGAACATCGCCGTTAGCGTAGTTAATCGTTAGCATAAGTGAGGCTGTTTCCCATACATTGATTTACTGACTGCCACAAATAGATTTTCCAAAAGGCTTTGACTT
>NW_015547650.1:329495-352372 GCF_001515605.1 Sinocyclocheilus anshuiensis
ATTTTTTTTTAGCTAACTTAGTTGTTATTCTTGGCTGAATAGCTCTAGGTTTTCAAAAGCCCTTTGAAATTAAATATGTACACAGTTTGGATTAAATGAAAGTAGTCAAATTTTTTAATTAGCATGTTTTTGTGTTTTGCTTTGGTACCGAAATTGGTACAGAGAACCGTGGATTTTCACTGTTATTGGTACCAAATACTGAAATGTTGGTACCGTGACAACACTAGTAGTTATGACTCTAGATTTTGGTAGAGATGAACAACATCCTTTAGAATGAGCAAAAACACCCTTTAATGTCTGGAAAATACATAAATGTAAATAAATGTAACATCCAGTCCTACTGCCAATCTATATTACCCATTCCTGGACCAATCAGTATCTGTTGACACACAATAAAACACCAAGACATCAAACGTGCAATCAATACTCTGAAGATGACAGAGGTTACAATCAAACTACTGCTTCTGTGGAAGACATTAAAACAGCCACCGATAATGATTTTGATCCTCATGGTTGGCTAAACAGTCTCCAGTGAACCTCTAAATGGCAGAAAACAAATTGCTATCTGATTAGGGCCAAAAAGAAACAGCTGAGCAAAACTAAGAAAATGTAGGTAAAATGACAAAGCCCATTAAGAAAAAAATGAAATCGAGTTGTAATCAAGGATCTGTGTGTGATTTTGTTGAACCTGCCAGTAATTGGATGCTTTGGTGCGACGCTGACATATTCCCTGATGGAGTATTCCAATATCCCGCAAACACTTGATTCTCCAGAGAGACCTGGAGATGCAGGCTTGCCAGTTGTTGGCAAGCAATACCACATATCAAAACACACGAATGAACACACACGCTGACTCTTATGAACTGAAAATGCTATTATGCAAATCGCGCCTACCTAACAGCTGCTACACGCACAGCTGTGCTGCACACCCCTGTGATGGAGAGAGCACATTAAAGCAGCTTATCTGTGCTGAGAAAGACCAGAGCTCAACAATAAGGACAGCGACCAGTGTGTGTTTCAGAATTTCAGGCCAGTTGACAGAATCACGTTGCAGATGCAGATTATATTTCCTGTAAAACGAAACATATGATTTCTGTTATGTATTGAACTTTGTTGATGGGAATTCTGCTGACATCAATATGTCACCAAGGTAGTGTTATTGAGCTGCTAATAGATAAAGCTTTGTCTAAATTAAAAAAATGACTTGTAATAGAGTTCTCAGTTAGACTTGGTTAAAAATAAAGTATTTTCCAGTAAAAGTGCATTTACACATTAAATTATATATGTATAATTTCCATATATTTTTGCTAATAGAAAGGTAATTTTATCATTTTATATTTATAATCCTGTTTATATAATGAAAGATGAAAAATGTGGATCCCAAAAATATGCATATTTAAAAAATGTATGTATTTATTTAATAAAAACATCAGTAAAATATTGAAAAAAAAAATTGTTAATATTGTTAAAAAAGAGTGAGGTGTGTGACAAAAACAACATTAAAAAGCATTAAATTAAATGCATTATATATATATATATATATATATACACACACATTAAGTTTACTGTGGCGGACAAAAACAATTACTGTATTTGGATTAGGATTATATGGTTGGAAGACAGTTGAGCTGTGGTCTAAACTAGAAAAGGGTCTCACATAGACCCTTTCATTTTTCAACCACATCCAAATCTAATTCCTGTAAGTGGAGTTTGTTCCATGCAAACACTGATTGACAACGAGGTACATCACTTAAATTGTATTTAAACTGAACTGTTTCTTCAACATCCTTTTGTGCTGGTCTTCCTAAATGCAATAATGATATACAGCAATAACGAAAACCTTCTCGACATAAAGATAGCTGTCCGTTCACTTCTTAGAGGCATGAAATAAAAGGCACTGATCCTAAAGATCATCGCAGCTTTCCTCAAGCAAAAGCTTTTCTATTACACACCCCATCTACCTCAACAAACTCACATCAGCAGGGACAGACTGCAGTTCAGGTCAGACCCGGACACAGTAACATGACAACTGTCACTTCAGATTCACTTCCATGTCTCTGCTTCACCCAGATAAAACACCTGATTCCTGAACATATGCATCTGTTACTAGCCCCTTTGCTAATGCTAAATAAATGCTAAATAAGATATTTCCAAGATAAGTGAATGCCGCCCGCTGCAATTAATGTGCAACATAAAAAGTGCATGACAACAAAGTAGTATATTGCTATTTCAAATGTTATTGTTCCAACTGCGTATCATTTTGATTTACATTTTTAAGGTGTCCTTGTTATAGTGTAATTATACGTTTAAGTACTAATTAATAATATTAACTACATGTACAGTCCTTATATGGTTAGGGTTAGGATTAGTTTTGTTTTTAGGGTTACTTGCCTGTAATTATGCATAATTTATTGTTATTATAATAGTAAGTACATGTAACGTAACAAGGATACCGTTAAAAAGTGTTACCTCATTTTGCATACTATTTTAAAACAACTGTAGGCAATGAACTGTGAAACCTGTGCAATATGCACCAAGAAGCATGCTTGTATTGCTAACATGGTTAACGTCAATTAAAACTAAAACCATTAAAAAATGCATTAATTGGGAAAAATTAACTGAAATAAAACAACATTTTAAAAAAAAATGTAATTAAATTTCTCATTTTCATTTAGTTCAAGTTAAAGTACTAAAAAAAAAAAACTAAATAAAAAAAACTAAAAACTCAAAAAAACTACATATGCATATTTAAAAATGGACAAAAACACAACAAAATTACAATATCTGAAATTTAATGAGCAGCATTTGTAGATGAACGTACATAAAGGACATTGAACTGACAGTCACACAGGCCATGAAAACAATATATAAAAATAAATAAATCTAATTCAAGATACTAAAATAACACCATAGTATAGATAAAGGTCTTACAGATAAATCCCAGTCCCTCTTCTCTCTTTATCACGCTCACTTCACTCACGCGTCATTCTCTAATGTCACTGTCTCAGCGGCTTCTTGCTTTAATTAAGAGCCCAACTCCAGCTTATCTTAAAACTCTACTGAGTTCCCTCAAACACTGCACTGACAACACAATATCCTGGTGTGAAAGAGACCGTTACGGGTATTATTGCTCGGTGAATATCACATCATAAGAAGCTCATATTCAGAGCGATCGAGGGAATATGACTCCCTATGCGCTTATGAAAAGTGAAGATGGGATTAACGGGGACATTAACAACCTCACGCAAGAAACCACAGTGACAAGCATTAACATCCACAAATTAAGTGTCATTTTCACAGGTGGCCCATAATGGCTCGCTGACAGACCTGATCCATCATTATTAAACCCGCTGACATTGCTAGACTGACATGTCCAGGAAGTATACAATGATTGAAAGTCTGTGATGAGGGGCTGAATCTCCTGCACAACACTTTTTATGTCCTCTGGAGAGGCAGGGTTTCACAATTTTGCCGGAAGGCTTCACTCAATCACCTGACAGGTGGAGAGTCTGACAGCAGCCAGCCAAATCATAAACATTAAATCCTAGGAAAGCTAATCATTACTAGCATTACAGCACTATCAATCATACATAAGATCTGCATAAACTCTTAAAGGGACAGTTCACCCAAAAATGAAACTTCTGTCATCATTTACTCAGCCTCAAGTTGTTCCAAAACTGAATGAGTTTCTTTTTTTTGCTGAAAACAAAAGAGTTACACTTTATTTAAATATGTCCTTATTACAGTGTAATTATACATTTAAGTACTGCGTAATAATAATTAACTACATGTACTTACTATATGGTTAGGGCTAGGATTAGGGTTTGGCTTAGGGTTACTTGCATTTAATTATGCATAATTTATTGTTAATATAATAGTAATTACATGTAACATGTGCAAAAAGGACACCTTAAAATAAAGTTACCCAAAATATATATTTTGAAGAATGTTGGGGAACAAAACATTTGATGGTAGACATAGACTTGCATATTATTTTATTATTTTTTTTTGTGCATACCATGTTAGTCAATGGCTATCGTCAACAGTCTGGTTACCCACATTCTTCAAAATATCTTCTTTTGTGTAAAAATGACTTTTTATTTCTGAATGAAATTAAAAGAAAGAAAGAAAGAAAAAGAAAGAAAGAAAGATAAATAAATACAGGTGCATCTCAAATTAGAATGTCGTGGAAAAGTTCATTTATTTCAGTAATTCAACTCAAATTGTGAAGCTCGTGTATTAAATAAATTCAATGCACACAGACTGAAGTAGTTTAAGTCTTTGGTTCTTTTAATTGTGATGATTTTGGCTCACATTTAACAAAAACCCACCAATTCACTATCTCAACAAATTAGAATATGGTGACATGCCAATCAGCTAATCAACTCAAAACACCTGCAGGAAGTCAATGGCTATCGTCAACTGTCTGGTTACCCACATTCTTCAAAATATCTTTTGTGTAAATATGACTATTTTTATTTCTGAATGAAATTAAAAGAAAGATAAATAAATAAATACATACATACACACATACATAAATAAACAAACTTCAGCATGTAACTTGTCCTGCACCGTTTGCGCTATGGAAATGAACATTAAATTATGTATAAACTTTGCCAAGCTCTAATATTTTTGTGCATACCATGGAAGTCAATGGCTATCGTCAACTGTCTGGTTACCCACATTCTTCAAAATATCTTTTGTGTAAATATGACTATTTTTATTTCTGAATGAAATTAAAAGAAAGATAAATAAATAAATACATACATACACACATACATAAATAAACAAACTTCAGCATGTAACTTGTCCTGCACCGTTTGCGCTATGGAAATGAACATTAAATTATGTATAAACTTTGCCAAGCTCTAATATTTTTGTGCATACCATGGAAGAAAAGTGTAAACCATTCAGTTATTGGGGTTATGGAATTAAAACATTATTTAAAATATATCTAAAAAAAATACTGTATTATTAATTATAATTATTTTGTAATTATTTTAACCTGCTAACCTGCACCCCCCCATTTTGGGACTGTCAGTTCCTGACAACAGTGTGCTACACACACAATTTTGGTGTCTTTGGAAAGAAGACCCTTTAGGCTTTACGAGTTGATAATGCTCAAAAAGATAAAAAGTTATAGACACTGAAGTGCCCACAAGGTGTTAGTGAGGCCAGCAGGGGGTGCTTACCCTGAGGTCTGTGTGGGTCCTAATGCCCCAGTATATAGTGATGGGGACACTATACTGTCAAAAAGCACCGTCCTTCGGATGAGACGTTAAACCGAGGTCTTGACTCTCTGTGGTCATTAAAAATTCCCATGGCACTTCTCGTAAAGAGTATGGGTGTAACCCCGGTGTCCTGGCCAAATTCCCTCAACTGGCCCTTGTCAATCATGGCCTCCTAATAATCCCCATCCACTTGATTGGCTCTATGAGTCTCTCTCCTCTCCACCTGTAGCTGGTGTGTTGTGAGCGCACTGGCGCCATTGTACTGTGGCTGCAATCCAGAAAAGTAATGGGTTGAAAGTCACGTCTCATGAGTTTATATTTCAAATCTGAAGAAGATACCATAAAGATACCACCAAGATTCCTGCAACCATTTTTCTGAGACTATGTCTAGTCCTGCCCCCAAATGTTGAAAAATATGAAAAATGTTGAATAGGAAAAAAAAATAATAATAATTATTTGTGCAAAAAGCCGATCGCTAAGTTACGCCCCCATCAGATGACAGGTGCGTCACAGCGTGCATCATGAGCCGTCACGAGAGAGCGTCAGAATTCAAATAAACAAGATTCCACGTATCTTTTGACTTTTTTTTTTTAGTGGATGGTCTCATTCAGTTTGTGACACTGTATGCTATAAAACCATGTTGCTTTTTACTACCAAGATGCAGATTTTTGAGCGTAAGTTATTCCATAACGGATACAAACAATAACTCTCCCTGAAGAAATGAGACGTAAACAAAGGAATATCCATCCATATTACAACGTTATTGTTTCGTTGGACTAAAAGTGCTCTATGGGATGTTGTTCAGTGGACCCTTACCTTTCTAACTAAACCGGGATTTGCAGCAGTGGATGCATTTGTGACTCGTTATTACGATGAATCTGGTATGTACTGCGTTTTTGATTATGCATGTTTTGATGTGTACTACTTATACAAATTTAGCAAATACATTGCTTATAAGCTTTCCATTGAAAAACAGCGATCTATCATCGATGCTTGAGGCTTAGACCTTTAGAATGTTATATAGTTTGTCAAGATTAATTTTGTCCCTTTTCATTTAATCTATTCGTAAACATTGGCACGTGTAAACAAAGAGCGTTCAGTGCGCTGGCGTCCAGGTGTGGGTTAACAGGTTAATATATTGCACTCCTATTTTAAAGGGTTATTTCACCCAGAAATGAAAATTAGTCCATATTTTACTCACCCTCAAGGCATCCTAGGTATATATGACTTTATTCTTTCAGACGAATCCAATTGGAGTTATATTAAAAATTGTCCTGGCTCTTCAAAGCGATAGAATGGGGGTAGGTGGGTGTTTTTATTCAACAGTCTAAAAGTAGTCAAATAAAGCGCATCCATCAATATTAAAACATGCCTCACACAGCTCCGGGGGTGAATAAAGACCTCCCTCTAGCGAATCGATAAGTTTTTGTAAGAAAATTATTCATATTTAAAATGATATATACACCATTTTCTCGCTTCTCCTGTCGTAGGCGGAAGCCGTTCTGGTGGATGACGTAAGACGTATGCGTAGCGTAAGTGCTGGTGATTAGTGACGAACACGGAGAGAGAACAAAACAAAACAGCGGTCACGAATTAGAAGCACAAAATGAAGATTTGTAAAGAAAAATGTCAGAGGATTTCGATATAAACCAAGAGGAGACTGGTTTTCCTTTGCTAAAGTAAAGAAATTTAGCTTCCTTTGCTCCTGTAAACAAACGTTGGTTTTCGCGAGACTCACGCACGCATGCGCTGTGCCTATGCCGGAAAGGCAGTCTCTCGTGAAAGCGCATTCGACAGTAAGCGGAAGTTGCACAAAAATGTTTATATCATTTTAAATATGGATTTTTTTTTTTTCAAAAGCACATCGATTTGCTACAGGAGGCCTTTATTCACCCCCGGAGCTGTGTGAGGCACGTTTTAATAAGGATGGATGTGCTTTATTTGACTACTTTTGGACTGTTGAACAAAAACACCCACCTACCCCCATTATAAAGCTTGGAAGAGCCTAGACAATTTTTAATATAACTCCGATTGGATTCGTCTGAAAGAAGAAAGTCCTTGAGGGTGAGTAAAACATGGTATAATTTTAATTTTTGGGTGAACTAACCCTTTAAATTAAACCGTTAAAATTGAGCAAACACCACTCACATTTTCAGAAAATAGAAATACCTAGATTGACTGAGCAACATAATCAAAATAAAAAGAAAAATGGGATATATAAACATTTGGCAAATATGTACTGGGAGCAATTACATAATTATTCCAGATGAAAGACCTGACTCATAATATGACTCAGGTTACCACTGTAGTGCCAGGTTACTAAAGGTACAAACCTACTGTAAGTCAGTTTGGATAAGAAATAGTTTGCTAAACGAGGAACAGTGTAACGTAATCACATAAATGACAACTGTATGAGTGATGCATCAGCCCCTCGGGGCTCCTGTGTGCTCTTTAGAGGAACTCAAAACCTGTCCACTGATGTTCCCCTCGATAAGCAAGATGTCAGGTTATCTGAGGATCATAATAGTGATGACAGATCTGGGGGAAGCCCTCTTACACAATGCTGCCATATTCATGTGGACCGAGGAAGTGATTTGAAGAGCTCTGACGCAAGCTGCCGTCCTCACATATAAAGGTTGTGTAGAAGTGGTGTTATTTCTCTCAGTAAAAACTTTTCTTGGAGATCTAATGCTGACTAGAGAGGCAGAAAAAAACAAAAAGGGAGTAAACAGTTCTATGAAAAGTCTCTGCTGGCCTCTTTGCATCTACACTAGCACTTCTGAGACAGAGATGAAGATGTGGACTGGATCTCTTCCAAGACTAGTAGCATAAATCATCATGCATGTGAACATATGTCCCAAAACCCTACAGAAGGGTATAAGATATCAAGACAATTTTATGTAACAATATTATGTCTGACTTTATATTCAAAAGTATTTATTTTCCGATCATCACTGAGGAATGTACATGACCATTAAAAAGATTTTTTAATATTTTTGAAAGTCTCTTATGCTCTCCAAAGCTATGTTTACTTGACCAAAATACCGTAAGAACGGAAACATTGAGAAATATTTTTAGAACTTTAAATAATAGTTTTTTTTTAATTATTTTAATATATTTTAAGATGTAATTTATTTCTGTGATCACAAGCAGATTTTTAAGCATCATTACTTTAGTCTTCAGTGTCACATGATGCTTCAGAAATCATTCTAATATGCTGATTTGCTGCTCAAGAAACTTTGTTTTATTATACATTTTAAAAACAATCGTGCTGCTTAATATTTTTGTGGAAACTGTGATGCATTAGGGTTAGAAAGTTTCAAAAGAACAGCATTTATTTAAAATAGAAATCTTTTATAACAAATAAATGTCTTTACTTTCAGTGATTTAACCATGTATACGCCAAAAGCCAAACATAAACAAATGCCATCTTCCATGACAAAACACAAGATAAGAATGCAGTGCAACACAATCTCTTTCATTTATATTTCATGAAGAGTCTCTTCACAAAACAGAAGCAATGGCAGCTATAGCGTTTAACCTTGCAAGCCAAAACTAACTGAGAAAAGAGCCCTTAACTACTGAAAACAATCAATTGTGTTGCTTGAACGATGTTTAGAAGAGGAACAGAAGAAAAAGGAGCCATTTACACAGAGAAGCAAGCTACAATAATTTAAAAAAGAATAAGACTACAGGGTACAATGCAGAACTCATCAATTCCAGTTCGATTATTTTGCTGGCTCAGATAATACAGATTCATTCATTTCCCAGTAAAAACAAAGCACATGTGCTCATTAAAAACCAGCCAGAGTGCATAATGATCAATAAGGCTACTGATAACAGTCGCAAACTGAAAACACAGCATTTCTTACTAATATCCACACAGCAACTGCATAACACAATTATATAAATCTGCACACATGTGATCCTCACACAAGCCTGAATTTTTTGAGTCGTCTCAGCCCTTTACACACACCACCATCTGGTGGCTGATAAAAAGAAGTGCACAACAGCTTCACAAACACTATTTTAATAATATATAGCTTATTATATATAGCTTATGTTGATGAACAACAGGCTGTTCCAGTAAGCCATAAACATCCCTGGCATTGCAGAACTATGTTAACAGCATGTCATGGATTGATTTACTTCATTTCTCAAAAGAACATGTCAATAATCAATAGTTTATTTTAATTATTCAATCACTCTGAGAAATCTGACCTGCTCTGCTTTACAGACGTCACACTAATGCCACATGACATCCATCAACGTCCTGAAGTGATGGATGAGAGAAAGCTGATCTGGGTCTGAGAGAGTCTGACGTCATGTCTTCAGTCTCCACAGAACTGGATCTCCACCTCGTGTTTAAATCTGGTAATTACAACTATGCAATGCTACAGTGCTGTCACATTAAGACTCATTTCATATGTAAATGATTTCAGAAGGTCATTAGTGGAGTCATAATGGAAGAGTGAATGGCTGGGAAACTATTAAGCTCTGACCACAAGACTGTATCTGTGGCTATGAACAGTTATTCACTACAGTGTATCTGAAACAGAAAATACCAATATGTGCATAGGAATTGTGTTAAGTTGCACAAATTGGATAATGCAATGTTGTAAATTTCAACTAAACATGCAATTTGTGAAGGAAACGGCAGTGCCTGCAAGACAGCAAAGAAAAAGCTAAGCTATGTCAATTAAATGTCACATGATCTTTCCAGTGCAAAGGCAACTATAAATGGTTAAACAGATGTAACAAAGACCAATTATAATCCAACATGCAAAATTGCAAATATTACAATAGCTGCAATTCTATTAATGAAAGTCAAAAATAGCTTATCTAAGATTAAAATTATCTTTAAAAAAATAGGATTCATTAATTTAAAAAATGAATTATTAAGAGAAAAGGTAGTGAGAGGAATTTCGATTAAATTTCTCTTGAGAGCACTTTAAACATACTATGAATGTCTGGTAAGGAAACTGGAGTTTGAAATGCAACAGCTGATAGTTTGGTGATTTTTAAACAGGTGTAAGGAAATCGCTTTTGTGGGTCAAACTTAATTCTGCTGAGTGCTGCCCTGACGGATCCATGTCAAGGAGAGCAGAGTGTGCTCTAACTATCACCTTAAACAGTCAGGTTCTACACCTTCAACTCCAACACAACAACAGACAATGGATCTGTACCAGTCTTTAATGTGCAGGACACAGTGAAGATCAAAGTAATTGACAAAACAGAGTAGAAACTACATACTAATATTGCATACTTCACTGGTTAAAGAAACGTCCAAATTAGGTACTATGATTTGGGATTTTGGGATTGGGCTGGATATGAGGAGAAAAAAAAAACTAGATTTTTTTTTTCCAGAACATCTGACCAATTCAATATTTCGTATTAAATTGTTTTTTTTTTAACTGTTTGGCTAGTCAGTTTAATGTAAGGACAACAAGATTCAGGTAACATTCTCTTTATTAAACAACTTTTCTGTGCATGAAATATAAAGGCAAATAGGCATATTGTAAAAACTTGTCTTAGACATGTTCATAAATAGGAAAATGCAAAATATTTTTCATTGTTTCTTTCTATGTAAATACGTGCTTAATGGACGCGTTTGACCGACGCGCTTGCGTTTTTTACAGCATCTCGCATTCTAAAAATGTGGCAGTCAAGTCAAAAAGATGTTCACCTTATGTCTCTTAACACTTTTCACTGCCTGTGTGTCATTATATTTTTTTTACGCAAAAATGCATTGAATAGCCATTTAGCACTAGCGATTCGTTCTATGTTATGCTCCTTTATAGAGCGTGTCACTTTCTGAAATTGCCTACCCTACCTTTAAAGTGGTGGTTGATTGCGATTTCACTTTTTTAACGTTAGTTAGTATGTAGTGTTGCTGATTGAGCATAAACAATATCTGCAAAGTTACAACGCTGAAAGTTCAATGCAAACAGAGATATTGTCTTTTAAAATTATGTCAGTTTAATGCCTACAAAAACGGCTCGTAGGGACTACAACGACCTACTTCCCGGGTTTGTGACGTCACAAACCCTGATAAACCCCGCCCCCGGGAACACACAATGAAGGGGGTGGGGCCATGCTGTGCTGCTTTAGAGAAGTGGAAGAGTTGTTGCCATGCTGTCAAAACTAGGGGTGCACGAAAAAATCTATTCATATATGAATCACGATTCTGTCTTCTAACAATTCTAATGGATTCACAAGTTTCATAATCAATGTTCTAAAGCAGTGTTTCTCAACCTTTTTTTAGTCGCGGCACCCTTTGGAAATTTTAACAAACTTGTGGCACCCTACAAAATTAATTTTGTCACAATATTTGAATTTCTAACTTCGATATGATAATTTGAAAAGTATAGATATTCGGTACAACAGGGAAGAACTGCAGAATATAATGTCATACAGATATTTTTAATATTATTTAAAAAATGTGTCCATCAATGGTGGCCATCAGTAGGCTAATTTCTAATGAAGATACCAATTTATATGACAGATTTTAATGTAGGTTTTATACATATGTAAACATTATTTAATTACCATTATAACTAGCTATCTCACAAAGTTTTGCTCACTCAGTGTTTTTTTTATTTTACAGTGGGGTAATTTTGGTGCAGTAGCATGAGATTTTTTTCGAGCTTGATTTCAAACTTTGAATTGAATAAAAAAATGACATGTAAGCAGTCAGTAATAAAATAAGAACAAATAAATAAATTAATAATGATAGCACAAATAAAAAATAATGAGTCCTTCGAATTAAATAAACTGCTTTTTAGTTTTTCAGGTAGGTCTAACAGTAGGGTTAAGATATTTAACCTTTTTTTTTTTTTTTTTTACCAATTATCCAAATAACGTTTAGTCCTAGAAAGCTATTATTATCAGAACATGTGAGCATAACATAACAGTTAGCACATCAATGAATGAGAGGGCTTACCATAGTTGCCCATATACCACACCATGTTACAACATGGTAGGGCTTATTGCAGACAGAAACAATACTGTACTACATCGATGTTTCCTGTCGGCTCAATTTTTGAGTGGACTTTGCTGTTCTGATTCGCATGAACGGTATTACGAGTGGAGCGACTGAGTGGAGCGCACACGCATAGAGCGGGATAATACGCAGAGCGTCACACCACGTGAAAGTGAATCCTGAGCGGTGAACTAATTTTCGGCAGCTGAAATTTCGGTGCATCTCTAATTATTGGCGACATCAGAAATGGATATTATATAATAGATGCTTTTTTGAACATTTTAGCAATTTAAAAATATTAAAAAAGGATTTTTTACACGGCACCCCGGTTGGGAAACACTGTTCTAAAGCAGCGGTTCTTAATACTGTTCCTCGTGTCCGCCTGCTCTGTACATGCTCTGCATCTCTCTCTCTCATTCAGATCATCAGCTCAGCTCCAACAATGAACTGTTCCATTTATACACTTTATGTGTAGACAGACAGATATTTTTCACATAGCTACGAGAAGCGTTAAACGTGGATGCGCACGCGGTTGCCCTGGTAGCGAGCAATACTTGCTGGCAAACACTTCTTACTGTTACAAAGCAAACAATTACTTTAAAAAAAATGCTACAATGCAATCATGTATTCTGCTGTATTAAAGCTTTAATCAGGATAAAACCATATATTAAAAGTTAACAGAAGCAGTAGCATTTACAAATAACAGCGTATCTAAAAGTATGAGACAACAACAAACAAAAAAAACATACCATTAAGAGCCGTGCTTGCACAGGTTCTGTGCGATCCTCTTCCCACAATTGATAAGCAATATTGACGACGCCATTGTTTACAATGCAACCAGAGCGCATTCTGAGGTGAGGGGCGTGATGTTTAGACATGCACTATAGTGGTCGACCGATATTGGCTTTTTGACAGCCGATGCCGATATCTTGGAAAGCAGGGTGGCCAATGGCCGATATAATTTTAATTTATTTTATTTAATATTTAAGACATTTGAAATCATTTGAAAATGGATTAAAAAATAAATGTGTAAAATAAACATACTTATACTTCAATTGACAAAGTATTTTTCACAAATATTTAATAAAAATATAATTAAAAAGGAAGTAAGCACTGTAACCAGCAGGGCACTCAGTATTCTGGGAGGTTTGTGTGCATTGGGAATCACATTTTTTCAAATAAAGCCAAGGTAACACTAATTTTACATATAGCACACAGTGAAAATTACATGAATATGACATTGGGCAAAAGCATGAAGCGCAGCATAATTTGAAATCACGAGTTTAAAGTTTGTCGATCACGCCTCTCAGTGAAGCTGAACTCTCCTCCTGTCCGTATTCAATTAGCACGGATCAACCGTCATGCAGAGTACACGCGATCGTGCAGGATACAAATCCACACTTAATAAGATCTCACAGCTGGATTCGACTAAGTTTGCAAGGTTTTTGAAATTAGATGTTCATTAGTCATTCAAAGATTTGTTTAAATTATATAAATGTGTATTTGCTGAATGCTGACGGCAAACGAGAAAGTATTATAATATTTGCCTTTCTATTACTAACCAGAAGCAGTAGCATTTACAAATAACAGCGTATCTAAAAGTATGAGACAACAACAAACAAAAAAAACATACCATTAAGAGCCGTGCTTGCACAGGTTCTGTGCGATCCTCTTCCCACAATTGATAAGCAATATTGACGACGCCATTGTTTACAATGCAACCAGAGCGCATTCTGAGGTGAGGGGCGTGATGTTTAGACATGCACTATAGTGGTCGACCGATATTGGCTTTTTGACAGCCGATGCCGATATCTTGGAAAGCAGGGTGGCCAATGGCCGATATAATTGTATTTATTTTCATTTATATTTAAGAAATTTTAAATAATTTGAAAATGGATTAAAAATAATTGTATAAAATAAAAATACTTATACTTTAGAAGACAAGGCATTTTTCACAAATAAATAAATATTTAATAAAAATCTAATTATAAAGGAAGTAAACACTGTAACCAACAGGGCACTCAGTATTCTGGGAAGTTTGTGTGCATTAGAAATCTTTTTTCTTTTCTTTTTTCAAATAAAGCCAAGGTAAAGCTCATTTTACATACAGCATGCAATGATAATGACATGAATATGACAGCGGGCAAATGCATAAAGCACAGCATAATTTGAAATCACTAGTTTAAAGTATAAATGTGTAAAATAAACATACTTATACTTCAATTGACAAAGTATTTTTCACAAATATTTAATAAAAATATAATTAAAAAGGAAGTAAGCACTGTAACCAGCAGGGCACTCAGTATTCTGGGAGGTTTGTGTGCATTGGGAATCACATTTTTTCAAATAAAGCCAAGGTAACACTAATTTTACATATAGCACACAGTGAAAATTACATGAATATGACATTGGGCAAAAGCATGAAGCGCAGCATAATTTGAAATCACGAGTTTAAAGTTTGTCGATCACGCCTCTCAGTGAAGCTGAACTCTCCTCCTGTCCGTATTCAATTAGCACGGATCAACCGTCATGCAGAGTACACGCGATCGTGCAGGATACAAATCCACACTTAATAAGATCTCACAGCTGGATTCGACTAAGTTTGCAAGGTTTTTGAAATTAGATGTTCATTAGTCATTCAAAGATTTGTTTAAATTATATAAATGTGTATTTGCTGAATGCTGACGGCAAACGAGAAAGTATTATAATATTTGCCTTTCTATTACTAACAATATAAAAGCAATCGTTATAATACTTTTTTGTATACATTTTAATTCCTTTGTTTAACAGTTCTATCTGATTATTAGACAGACTTCTGTCCGTGGACAGAACTGTTAATGATGACAGTGAACAAGAGGGAGAATGTGAGCACTGTGTGTTCAGGCGCTGCCGTTCTCAGCGCCGTCAAAATAAAAGTCCTGCCACGAACGAATCGGCCAAACAGAAAAACTTATATATCGGTCGACCACTAGTGCACTAGGCGGTTTAACGAATCACAACACACTGGGCCAGCTAACCAATATGAGCCCATTGCATATTTCTGAGGGAAGGGCTTCATAAAAACAGGAAATCATCAGTGCGTTTATAGGAGAAGGGACAGGTGTAGAATAAAGATAAATTATGTGAAAAATAATGTGTTTTTAAAAAAATGAAGCTTTAACACCTGTTACACTGCACCCCATAAACACAATCAAGCCTAGAAAAAAAAAAACAGTCAACCACCCCTTTAAAACTGTCATATTCACTGGCATATCATCAACTAATGTCTAATTGTAACGTTACCCTTTTTTTTTTTTCAAAACAGTGCCCAATAGCCTTGTGGCCAGCGCGCCAACATACAGTGTCCTTGTGCTACGGGCGTCCAGAGTTCGAATCCCAGCTCGAGGACCTTTCTGCCCCCCCCCCCGGTTAAGTAAATTATTTAGTGACTCGTTCACTTGTTGCCACCTGTAGGCGTATCGATTTAACCTGCAGATGGGGGTCACTAAAAAAATTCTGTCTTGTTGGCGCAGATAGCCTTGTGGGCAGCTGACATATAGTTGCGCTACGGGTGACCCGAGTTTGAATCCGGGCTCGAGGACCTTTCCCAATTCCGCCCCCGTTGCCCCAAGAGAGCTCTCTCCCACTTTGCTTCCTGTCACTTCTACACTGTCCTATACTAATAAAATTTTTAAAAATGCCAAAAATGAATCTTAAAAAAAAACACACACACACAATTCCGTGATTTAAAATAAATAAATAAGATCGTGGCAAAAATTACATTCAAATTAATCATTAAAATCTGAAAAATCGCCCAGCCCTATTTTGGGATGCACAAACCCTACTCTATACTGTATATTCTCCATGAAATTCAGCCTTTTGGCAAGTGCAATAAATAAAGCAGATTTGGGACAAATGTTTACATGCTACTGTCAATCGTAAGTGTGCTGCAATCAAAGCCCAATCTTGTGCACACTGATAAGAGATCTGCCCATGTTAAGCTAGAAAGTACTATTGTTACACAAGTACCATATTGTCTGGCTTAAGGAGACACGCAGTAAGGCATGAGCGGCATTCTCTTTCGCAGCTTCAGTGTCTATCTATCCCTCCATCCTTGAATTAGTGATGAGTGTGATCGAAAATGCATGTTTCTGCCTGAACCAGACACAGCTTGCATGGAAGAACAAGGGATGATGGAAGATACTCTGTGCAGTTATTGACCAACAGGTCATCTAATAATAAGATCATTCAAATCTTGAGTTTGAAGGGAAGATTCATGGAAGTGCCCAAGCACACAACATCCACTGTTGATAAACTAAACCTGTCACTGATACAGCTACTGCATCTCAGCCAGAAAGATGCTGGCCTTGGAGGTGCAATAAACATAATTGTGATCTTTATCAATGGTAGGTACTAATTTTCATCACGAGTAGGTGCTCTATGATCCATTGTTGCGATATGACGGGACAACCGCCATATGCCTTGTAACGTGAGCCACTGTTCTCAGAACTGACACCAGATCAGCTGTTAACGCTCGACTGAGCGAGCGTTACAGTAAAGCACAATAGACACGCTGACCGACTGCTGTCCCTGATACACAACACCAGACCGCTAAATACCAGCACATGACAACACCATCCACTGCACAACAACAACTCAACATGTCATGCCAAAACAACTTTTTTCCACTTCAAACAGGTCTGTTTTTGCCTGATGCACACAACATCGATTGTCAAGATTTCTGCATGAGTGAAAACTCAAAAGTTTTTCTGCAACAGGGAGCTGACACAGATCCATATAAATTTCCTAACCCCGAGCAAGGATGCTGAGAATCCATCAGTCCCGTAATATGGAAGACAATCTTGCCACATGCTGAGATGCCGCACTTTTTCCTCCACCTCGCCTCAGAGATTGATATGCCCTTCCCTCATTGTTGGACAAATATGCCAGCGACCTAGTTGATGAAAATAAACCCTGAGCTGCTTGCATGGAGGCGAGCAAATGGACCGCAGTCACTGAAGCCACAGTGCTGCAGAGTTCTGCTTTGGATTTATGTTGAAAATACCAGTTCAGTCGTTGAAGTTGATCTGTATGTAATTCAAGTTTTACTAGAAACAACAAACTCAAAATAGTTAGCCATTACAAATAAGTTTCAATCCTTTTTGAAATTTCAAAGATACCTGTGACCACACATACATAGTGCACCAAGTTGCTTGGCAACCATAAACAACCTACAATTGTTTACACCGGACACAAGCAGCACGCAAAACAAAATCGCTACCATCTGCGACAGTTTCAAAAATGGCGCCACGACCGATACTTTTCGGTTGTTGTTGTTCCTTCCAACTAAACTTGTTGCTTTGACCTCCTGGTAACACCAAGCTACATTTAAAGCAAACCAAGTGCAAACCAAAAATGCAGGCCAATATGCACAATGTCCTAAAATCTAAAAGTCCAGTGCACGCAACAACCCCGTTTCTTTCTTACCTGTACTTCATGCCTGTCTGATACGATACGCACTCCTCCAGCGCCAGGCCGTTCATCTTGAGGAATTCTTCCATGTTCTTGATCTGGGCAGCAATCCTTTGCTCCCTGAGCCGCTGGAGTTCGGCCTGGTCCGTGTGCCTCGTTGTCTGGTTCAGACCTTGGTCCGAGTGGTAGCGGCTAATGCCACTCCGTATGCTCTCGCTGTAGGTCATGGACAGCATCTTGCCTCCGCTGCTGCTACTACTGCTCTTCCGCACGCCACTCGCCCCCGCCGGTTTGGGGATCTGCAGATTTTCACAGGGGAGAGTGGATTTCCGGCGCCCGACGGTCCCCCCCGCGTACCCTCCCGCAAACATGATTGCGCCCCGTCCCCCACCACCCCGTTCTCACACACTTTCAAGGATGCTCTAGCACCTGTCTGATTCTGCCACCAGCCATACACACTCACACACACACCAAGCACAAGCAGGCTTGGGAAATTGGGACCAGGACTGAGCTGAGAGCTGGGTTGAGGCATCGCCTTAAATAGCACAGGTGAGGAGGGAACAAAATAGGTCCGTGCTATCAGTGGCAGAGAACTCTGGCCATGCATCTTGTAATCAGAGATGGTCCCACCCCTTTCCTGACAGATACAATGGCACAGGAGCAAGACTCAGGTGGGTTCAGGCAGATACTACGAGCCTCAGGTAAGAAGGAACACCAGAGGGCATACAAAACACACACACCAGGCTCATGCATGGAACCTATCCGTCAAGACATGCATTGCAGGTCGTCTGGGAGGGAAGTGACACCGTTCACGTGTATCCAGGGAAAAGTGCTTTGTTAAAACGTGCAAAATGTCCATTTACAGCAGCAATTTTTTTGTTATGGAACCTTTTCACAAACTGTAATGCATTTCCACAGTTAATTACCTTGTAAATCTAGTGTGTTATATTAGCTATGCATGCAATTTCAGAAAACAGTTAAGTTGCTGAGTGGGGAAGGCAAATTTGACATCTTTGTCTCTTTTGACCACCATAATCAATGTCTTTATATATATACATATATATATTAAACTTTTAGAACTTTAAATCTTAAAGTTTTATTTGAAAGCATAAAACAAGTTGCATTTATTCTTACAATAGCCTTATGATTTTTTGCTCAGAAATTCTGTGTTGTGTATTAAAAAAAATTTTAAGGCATAAAACATTCATTTAATCTAATCTATCTTTTAAGTAATGAAAATTAAACAAATTTTATTTTTTGGAAAATAAAGGTAATTTAATATTACAATTAAAACATTGAATAAATATTGTATGCTTATTCCTTAAAAATAAGGTTTTAATAATTTTAGTAGTAGTAGTAGCAGCCTGTTACGTACATTCTACTCAACAATAGTAATATATTTCTGCCAATGCCCTCAAGTTAAACTGAACTTTTATTTTGACAGGTTGCCGTGAATACCTTTACATTTCTGTGTGTGTATGACATGATGATAGTTTTACTCAAATGAAACGGTCAAATGCTCATGAAGTGACTCTCAGAGCAGTTCTGGAGATGTTGTTCATGTATTTATGTCCTCGTTAGTGAGACGGCAGAGGTTAATGTCACCGGAAGCGTCACGAGCGTTTCAGTACGAGTTCACAAAACCGCGCGTCTGCGCCATTCATTAACACAGAGACACGCAGAATTCATATTTAAATATGAATCGTTTTGCGGCTTAATATTTACAAATACTAGTGGGAGGGGGCTCACTTGTGTGTGTGTGTGTGTGTGCATGATACAGAGAGCGCAACCATAACGTAGAGACCGAAATGACATGCTGTCGTGTAAATAAGATAAATAACATAAGGCTATTTAGTTTGCTTAATAAAAGAACAAGGAAAGGTAACTTAAAATGACTTCTGTTGTGATCTGGCGCTATAGAGAAAATATAATTAAATAAAATTAGGGTTAGGGTTAGGTTAGGCGGGCCGCCCCCTAATATAATGGCAGGGGAAACACTGATGTTTGTTGTAGACTTTATTCACCCCTATAGAAGTTTACCCAACTATGACGACTTCCGCTTCTGAGAAACCCAGAAATGTGAAAAGTGTCCATTGTGCAACATTTAAAAGGAGTTATTCATAGGGTTTTGAGCTTGTAGTGCTGTCTTTTCCAATTTACACAGGCACATTTACACTGACAGCGATTTGAGGAATCATGAGCAACACAAAGTTGTGTACAATTAAGAATTTTATGCAAACAAGTCTGCAGCAACTACCAATAGGACTAACAAGGTTCCTACACATTTTCCATTTCAAAATTCCATACTTTTCCAGACTAAAATTTCCAAACCTTTCAGTCAATTTTCAGATTTTCATATTTAACATAAATAGTGCTTACAGCATTATTTTCAGCTTTATATTTGGTATATTGTACCGTCATCTGTATTTTTTTTCATTGATATTCTCGAAGTGACAGCATACAGAGCCCCTAAAATAAAATAAAATAATAATAAAAAATACAGACTTTTGCATGCACACAGGAAACTTTTTTGTGACCTCGAGAAGCTATTCACATGCACATGGGAATTTTTTTGCATGCTTACACATAACAATTTCTAGTTTTATAACCTATTTCCTTTGTGCATCAGTGCCATCTTACTATGAATAAAACAAGAGCAGGGATGCACATGAATTAATACAGATCTACTTGCTCAAAATTTGGCTTTCCTTAGGGTAGTGCCTCTAATATCAAGGCCTAATGTACAATTTAACACATCCTCTGTGGCAGCGGAGAAACCATGACATGAAATGAGCTGATGGCATAATACGGCTGTATGCATTGTCCTATTTGCCAAATTCAAGGGCCTATAAAAAAAGATGGGTATTGTAAAAAAAAAGTGTTCAAAATTTGGCTTTCATTAGGGCAGTACATCATATTTCAAGGCCTTAGGACTTTTTAACACATACTCTGTGGCGGCCAAGAAACCACATCACAAAATGGACTGATGGCACAATAAGTGGCTCAGTTTGCATTGTCCTATATGCTAAGTTTAATGGCGTCTCATGTGCACATAAAAGTCTGTACATTTTCTATTATAAAAAAAAAGTATTTTTTATACTCTGCTTTTTTCCCCCATACTTTTCCAGACCTGGAAATTACTTAAATTAAATTCCATATTTTTTCATACTTTTCCAAACTACGTAGGAACCCTGGAGTAAAGACTGAAACTCATGTAACTAACACTCATCATCTGATAGTGTTGTTACTGTTAACGAGAACTATTAAAAATAGTTTTGGTAATTTAAATACAGCTGAAATAATATAAAATATGAAAAACTGAAATGAAAATTAAAAACTAACGAAAAAATACAAGTAGAAGTACTAAAATTATTAAAATAAAATAAAAAAGTAAAACCGAATAGAAATACAAAAAAAACTAAAAACAAAAGCACTAAATTTAAAATAACTGAAAACTTTAAAAAAAGCTAATTAAAAATACTTAGTGCTTTAAAAGAAAGACTAAAACACTGATACAGATACTGCAGTCGAGTAGAAACACTTGATCACAGTCAAAAGTACAGACACTATGCGACATCCAGAGATTTAATTGCTGTCAGTATAAATACAACCTGAGGTGGGATAAAAGAAAGAAAAAGAAAGTATGAAAAATCTAAGCAAAACAAACTAAATAATAATTGGTTTAACTCCAAGAAAAAAAGCATGCATTACTACATTACAGTCCAAATATAAAACTTATTTGTAACTGCATATTTCATTAAAGTATATGTGGTTCAGACCAAGCTTGCCTCTTTGCAAAACTGTCTGCATAGTTCACTTGTGCAGGAGGTTCTTTATCATAAGCCTGTATCGATCCTGTGAATCTTGACTGAATGATGTACTGCAAAAACCACTCAACTACTGCAGAGTACTGATCCTCCATACGCCTGCACTGAAGAGCTTCACTCAAATGAGCGACAACAACAACAAAAAAATCCCCTGAACTAAAATGACAACAACTTGTGGTACTACAATAACAGGTGCAAGCATGTATAATGCAAAAGGGTAAGGGTGAGGGATGATAATTAAAGGGGTACACCCATGCAGAATAACACCCTAAAACAAACTGACTCATGCACACAGGTGGCCAGTCGCACCAAAGACTAAATCAGCGCAAAAACTCACCCGGGGTCTTGGAGGTCGGCTCATGAACAAGACTTATGAATGTCAATCAGTCCTTATAAACTCAGCAATCCAGCGATCCACCCAAACTGGGAGTGTCTTGCATGCCGGCGTCTAAACCAATTAGTGAAGAAGAGAGCATCGCCCTTATCCTCTCACCCCTCCTTCAACTCCAGCCATCTCCCCTCACAGCTCGACTCCATGAAGGAAATCCATTTATTTCATTCGAGGGGGAGCAATTTGTTTCTGCTAACTGCAGCAAATAATATCTGGTCTAAATTATTCACAGAAGCTTTTGCGCTAAAAGCTTTTGATTGTTGTTCCACATGAGATAATAGATAAAGGTATTTTAGTGCACTAATAAGGTCTGTGCAAGCATGTGGATTTTCAGAAAGACATACACACATCTATATAAGTGAAAAAAAAAATCAACATGTTTAGCAAAAATAAATGTCAAGTACAAACAGACTACATTATAGAAAAATAACTCATCTACGATATAAAATGAAAACATCAATGACCAAATGTCTCTCCAGTGACACTTTAATGAAATTGGTGTCAAAGTTTGGTGTAAAGATACCAAATCTCTACAGCATGACAGAGTAGCACATAAACAGGCATGTCTTCACCGTTTACACATGACAGCCTTTAGACCAGGGTTCCTCAATAGCCACGCTAATTTCAAATAATGTGGCATAAGGATTCAAACGCAGCATCAGAAAGCTACATTAGCTTACATCGTGTCTACACCGGATGCGAGCGGCGCAATAAAATACAATAGAACCCATTATAATCAGTGATGCTCTCAACATTGGATGCGGCGCGACACGACAAATCCCAGACAGTAAACTGCTGACTCGTTCTATTTATAACGTACTGACACAACGTTCAAATGATTTGCAATGCTTTGTCGCGTCCAGTGTAGATACGATGTGACAGCAAAAACATGGCGAGTGTGTAGAAAAGAAAAGTGGACACGGAAAATAGATGATTCAAATGTGAATGGACTGAACAGTTTTGAGTGAGTGAGTGACTGATATCTTTGTTATGGA
>NW_015547650.1:352687-353123 GCF_001515605.1 Sinocyclocheilus anshuiensis
ACGCAAAATAATATTCAAACTCACATTAGACACTTTTAACATTGAATAAAGCACAAAATCATGCTTTTGATTCGAATTGTAGTGCGAATGCTGTGACGTCGCAGAAAATTAAAACTGTTCCTTAAATAGAATCTCATGTCGCTTATTGTCACATGTCGCTGTCGCGGGTGGTTAGGACAAAAACTACATGGAAACGATGACTACTTATCATCGCGTCGTGTCTGGTTGGGACACACGGTGTTAGTTTGATCCCCCCCCAAAAAAATCTAAGCATCAAAATATTAATACTGACAAATCTAATAATTGAATCTGCAATTAGGGAAAGTGGAGAGAAGATCCAGTCTGGAGATGAGCAGGAGCTGCTGATTTGCATGCAGACACGGAGATCCAGATTTTGTGTTTGGTCATTTGTTTTTAATATTCAACAGGCAAAGAT
>NW_015547650.1:354643-354905 GCF_001515605.1 Sinocyclocheilus anshuiensis
GGTGAAAATCAAAAGTAGATTTATTTTAAAGACCAACAGTTTAACACTAAATATTGGACATAAACGAACATGTTAAATATAAAGTATTTAAAACAGGTAAGTTCATATATTTGGAGTAAATTTAAATTAAACAGATACATCAGTCATACAGAGCTCCGGACTGCGCGCCCCATGATGAGCCTGACGCAAATATTTTTTAAATATTGGGTACAGAAACCAAAAGGGTATGTATAATGTTAGTTGGTTAACTTCATTTATCAAA
>NW_015547650.1:355316-355543 GCF_001515605.1 Sinocyclocheilus anshuiensis
TTTGAATGAATGAATGAATGAATGAATGATGCATTTATATAGCGCCTTATTGTGTACTGTTCTACACCCAAAGCGCTTTACAATCATGTGGGGGGGATCTCTCCTCAACCACCACCAGTGTGCAGCATCCACCTGGATGACGGCAGCCACAGTACAACGGTGCTAGTGCGCTCACCACACACCAGCTACAGGTGGAGAGGAGAGAGAGTCATAGAGCCAATCAAGTG
>NW_015547650.1:355607-356860 GCF_001515605.1 Sinocyclocheilus anshuiensis
GGCAATTTGGCCAGGACACCGGGGTTACACCCCTACTCTTTACGAGACGTGCCATGGGATTTTTAAATGACCAAAGAGAGTCAGGACCTCGGTTTAACGTCTCATCCGAAAGACTGCTTTTTGACAGTATAGTGAGCACCCCCTGCTGGCCTCACTAACACCTGTTCCTACAGCAACCTAGTTTCCCCAAGAGGTCTCCCATCCAGGTACTGACCAGGCTCAACCCTGCTTAGCTTCAGTGGGCAATCAGTCTTGGGCTGCAGGGTGATATGGCTGTCGCAAGGCTGCGAATTTGGTCGCAATTTTTTTTTTGCTACAACATTTGATTAATCAATGCATGCTGATGAACTTTTATCATAGTTTATAGTTATATGGTAACGAAAGTGTTCAACATTCAACCCGTTCTTTTTCATCAGTAGTATTATTTTTTATTTAAATTTTGTGAACAGGAATTCCTCTTTTCGTGCGCTTTCACTTTCAAATTCGCGATCTTGGTGTCACGTTTTACAAGAAAAGATAATTGTCTGTTTTGCTTATATCTATACACCTTTCCCTTTTTAAGACTAAAACAAAAGATGGATTTATTGTTATTCCTAATTAAAAAGCACAACAACAATAAAACAGTAGGCTACAATGACAAACAAGCCCTACATAACCTTTATTAACAAAAACGAATAAGACGAGGCATGGCATAGGATACATCACATTCTGTATATACCGACTAATAAATTACAGAATGTTTAACAAACACCGAGGAATCAAATAAATAATAATAATACTAAAATAAATAAGGAAAGCCTCCATAGCGTAACGCGAGGTAAACAGCAAAGGTAACAAGTTTTCAAAACGAAAACAAAAAGAAAATTAAAACTAAACTGGCTGTCGCTGACAGGACTTGCATGTGTTTTCCCACAAGAATACCAACATGTTCACCTTCTCTGGTTTAATAAGCGGTCTTTTATTTAGTTTGTAAACCAAATCCTCGGACGGAGCGCACCTTCGCGCTCGCGCTGAAAGCGCCTCTCTTCACGTGATCAGTGAAATCTGACTCCTGCTACAATGTGCCGTGGCTCTGCAGCGCGCGCTGTATGAAACAGACACTTTGGAGCAGCTTAGACCATGCACTTGCACAAATGCGACCACGTCAAATTTTAACTCGCACATTCTCAAAAATTGGTCGCAGTCCAGAGCCCTGTATATAGGCCGTTCAGATTACTTGTTAAAGTGCAACGAAATACCTTATATCAGCAGAC